>NC_090655.1:92845421-93145421 GCF_040937935.1 Hyperolius riggenbachi | reverse complement strand
GTCCACTTTAAAACGGACCTGAACTCAGAACTTTCTCTGTGCTCTAAAATATACGCAATAACATAATAACTTTTGAAGAAAAACATTTATTTGTTACAGCTGATATAAATCCAGCAATACATCTGCAATGTGTTTACTTCCTGCTTTCATGGAAGCAGATATAGGGTTAATATCCTGTGTTTACAAATTCAGGAATTGCTGAGATTCCTGACACAGCTGAGAGATCAAATCAGGGCTCTTTCACATTACATAATGCTTGCAGGAGCCGATTTCCTGCAACCGTTATGATCTGCGGTGTGGACGTCGGGATGTTGCGGTGCGACGCTGATTAGTGGCGGTAGATCTGATTCACCTGATGGGAAAACGCCGGTACCAGACGATTAAAAGCTCCCAGCTGTGTCGTACCGCAACGCGCCAAAACGCAGGGTTGGATGTGAACGGTAAAATGAAAGTCTAAAGCTGGCCATACACTAGGCCGATTCCCCGCCGATCGACAGCAGATTCGATCACTAGGATCGAATCTGCTGTCAAATCGTTAACGTTAACGCTAAATTTCTTGTCGATCGTTACATGCGGGAAATTATTACCATCGATCGCCCGCGGGTAGGGAGCGTGTCGCTAGCAGTGTTCTAGTGCCCGACGACCGACGCAATACAGCTGCAATACATTACCTGCTCCGCCGGCGCGACTCCCCAGGTCTCCGCTGTCTTCTTCTCTGCGCTGGTCTCCGGGTCCGGCAGGCTTCACTTCTTCCTGTCCCGGCAGGAAGTTTAAACAGTAGAGGGCGCTCTACTGTTTAAACTTCCCCCAGACAGGAAGAAGTGAAGCCTGCCGGACCCGGAGACCAGACCAGAGCGGAGAAGAAGACAGCGGAGACCTGGGGAGTCGCGCCGGCGGAGCAGGTAATGTATGCGCGGGGGGGGGGCAATCTGTTTGCAGTAAAGGCAGCCATTCAGATTCGATCAGAGAGAGATGTATCTGTTGGTCGAATCTGATGGCAAATCGACCAGTGTATGGGTACCTTATGGACTTTGATTTTACCTTGGTTAACGCAAAGTATTGACTTTGCGTAAAAAATCAGCTCTGAGGCCTAGTGCACACCAAAAACCGCTAGCAGATCCGCAAAATGCAAGCAGATTTTGAAACGCTTTTTCTTCTTTTTCTGTAGCGTTTCAGCTAGCATTTTGCGGTTTTGTGAAGCGTTTTTGGTGTAGTAGATTTCATGTATTGTTACAGTAAAGCTGTTACTGAACAGCTACTGTAACAAAAAACGCCTGGCAAACCGCTCTGAAGTGCCGTTTTTCAGAGCGGTTTGCGTTTTTCCTATACTTAACATTGAGGCAGAAACGCATCCGCAATCCAAAATCTGCAGCAGCCCGGGAGTATGCGTTTCTGCAAAACGCCTCCCGCTCTGGTGTGCACCAGCCCATTGAAATACATTACCCTAGCGGATCTGCACCCGCAAGCGGATCGCAAACCGCAGCAGAACCGCTCTGGTGTGCACTAGGCCTGAAAGAGCTTTTACAGTGGTGATGAGTCACAGACGAGGGGGGATTAGATAGGCTAAACTCTCTAAATACATACAGGGTGTTTTCCTTCTGTTCTGGTTAATTAGAGCTCAGGTCCAGTTTAACTTGACTTGACTCGATGGTGTGTGTTTCTTTTTGTTGGCACCACCAACAACAGGCGCCTCCTTTTTGAAGGACACACATTTGTTACCAGCAGTTGTTCTTGGCCAAACATTTATTTATCTGTGGCTGGCTTTACTTTCAGGTGACTGTTTCCATTGTCACTCTGCCTTCCTTATCACTGCAACTCCCTGTCTATCAATATTTGCTGAATACCTGTTATCAGTACTTCCTGTATCTGGATTATTCATTTGATTAGCTCAGTATAAAGTGTGCATAGTTCTTGGTGTACAATGAAGACACACAGGGCCACTCAGCCTAAGATAAGAAAATAATATCAGATATAAAAGTCAGTCACCCATTGTAATATGCATTACAGTTATGAGAAAGAGAAAGCACACCCACTTTCCATGATTTACATAAAATATATCATCTGATCCTTCACAGGTTCTAAAATCATTTAATGCAAACGTGTGTGTGTGTGTGTGTGTGTGTGTGTGTGCGTGCGTGCGTGCGTGCGTGCGTGCGTGCGTGCGTGCGTGCGTGTTAGGGGGGGGAGGGGTATCAGATATTTACAGTGGCTTAGCTAATACTGGGTACACACTATGAGATTTTATGGTCGATTTTACTGTCAAATCGATTATTTCCAACATGTCCGATGTGCTTTCCGATCGATTTCCGAGCTTTTTTCCGATCGATTTCTGTTCACTGTAATATGAAGTCGATCGGAAATAGATTGGAAAGCAAATTGGACATGTTGGAAATAACCGATCTGACAGTAAATCGCCCATAAAATCTCATAGTGTGTGTACCCAGCATTAGGAGCTGTGGACCCCAATGCAAGTTTTACATTGCACCCCCCCCCCCCCCCAAGCACTCTATACATAAGAATCGATACGGCGCACCAAAACATGCCAATGGCAACTACAGTGGAAGTATTCGGCCCCCTTGAAGTTTTCTACATTTTGTCACATTACTGCCACAAACATGAATCAATTTTATTGGAATTCCATGTGAAAGACCAATACAAAGTGGTGTACACATGAGAAGTGGAACAAAAATCATACATGATTCCAAACATTTAAAAAAAAAAATAACTGCAAAGTGGGGTGTGCGTAATTATTCAGCCCCCTGAGTCAATACTTTGTAGAACCACCTTTTGCTGCAATTACAGCTGCCAGTCTTTTAGGGTATGTCTCTAAAAGCTTTGCACATCTAGAGACTGAAATCCTTGCCCATTCTTCTTTGCAAAACAGCTCCAGCTCAGTCAGATTAGATGGACAAGCGTTTGTTAACAGCAGTTTTCAGAGCTTGCCACAGATTCTCGATGGATTTAGATCTGGACTATGACTGGGCCATTCTAACACATGGATATGTATTGTTTGAGGCTTCTTGCACACAGGGACGTTACAGGCGCACGTTAGTGCAGCCTGTAACTCTCCCCCAACGCACAGCAATGTAACACAAGTGGGCTGTTCACACTGCCCAAGTTGTGTTACATTGTAACGCAGCAAAGTGCTGCATGCTGTACGTGGGGATGCTCATTCGGATTCCCCGGAAATGCAATTTCCGAAATTCCGATCGGAAATTGCATTTCCGCGTCGGAATGCGGAAATCGGTAATGCAAGTGCTGTAGGCGGATTTCCGCCGGAAATTGCGGAAATTTCCGCCGGAAATCGCGGAAATTCCACCCAACTTTAACATCGATTTTCTCAAAAACTATAAGGTCTTTTTGAAAACTTTTTCTGCATCTTGTTCACAAGATTCAGTTTAATAAACCCTGACAATTGTGTGTCTAGGACTTAAGGGGGGTTTTCTATTAACCGCTAAAGTCGGCGGATTTTTACTGTAATATAAAATGCAGAAAATCTGCATCTGCCTGTTTTCTGCATTTAACATTACAGTAAAAATCTGCCGACTTTAGCGGTTAATAGCAAAGCCCTCGTAAGTCCTAGAAACACTAAATTTTCAGGGTTTATTAAACAGAATCTTCTGAACAAGATGCAAAAAAAAGTTTTCAAAAAGACCTTATAGTTTTTGAGAAAATCGATGTTAAAGTCGGGCGGAATTTCCGCGATTTCCGGCGGAAATTCCGCATTGGAATGCGGAAATTGGTAGCGGAAAGCGGAATCGGTAATTGGTACATGCCGGAATGCGGATTTACCCCGGATTTGGAAATTGGCATTCTGACCATCCCTAGTTGTGCGTTCTACTCGGCTTAGCCACGTTAGACTGTTTGCACATGCTCAGTCATGTTGGGGAGGAGGGGAGAGCGGCCGGGCACATGGCTAATTAATATTCACTGCACTCAGTGACGTGCAGTGTTTACTTCCTGGAGCGGCCGCTCTGTGCGGCGATTGGCCGGGCGGGACCACGTGGTGCCGCATGCATCCAAGAGTACGCATCACGGCATCACGGACACCAGAGTGAGCTGCACAACGCGGCTCACTCCAACGTCCACACCAGAGAGCACCAGGCGTTGCGTTAGGGGCTCGTTATGCGCCCTATAACGTCCCCTAAACGTAACGTCCTGGTGTGTAACTAGCCTTAAACCATTCCATTGTTGCCCTGACTTTTTGTTTAGGGTCGTTGTCCTGCTGGAAGGTGAACCTCAGCCCCAGTCTCAAGTCTTTTGCAGACTCCAAGAGGTTTTCTTCCAAGATTGCCCTGTATTTGGCTCCATCCATCTTCCAATAAACTCTGACCAGCTTCACTGTCCCTGCTGAAGAGAAGCACCCCCAGAACATAATGCTGCCACCACCATATTTGACAGTGGGGATGGTGTGTTCAGAGTGATGTGCAGTGTTAGTTTTCCGCCACACATAGCGTTTTGCATTTTAGCCAAAAAGTTCAATTTTGGTCTCATAGGACCAGTGCACCTTCTTCCACATGGTTGCTGTGTCCCCCACATGGCTTGTAGCAAACTGCAAACGGGACTTCTTGTGCTTTTCTGTTAACAATGGCTTTCTTCTTGCCACTCTTCCATAAAGGCCAACTTTGTGCAGTGCACGACTAATAGTTGACCTATGGACAGATTCCCCCACCTGAGCTGTAGATCTCTGCAGCTCGTCTAGAGTCACCATGGGCCTCTAGACTGCATTTCTGATCAGCGCTCTCCTTGTTCGGCCTGTGAGTTTAGGTGGACGGCCTTGTCTTGGTAGGTTTACAGTTGTGCCATACGCCTTCCATTTCTGAATGATCGCTTGAACAGTGCTCCGTGGGATGTTCAAGGCTTTGGAAGTCTTTTTGTAGCCTAAGCCTGCTTTAAATTTCTCAATAACTTTATCCCTGACCTGTCTGGTGTGTTCTTTGGACTTCATGGTGTTGTTGCTCCCAATATTCTCTTAGACAAACTCTGAGGCCGTCACAGAGCAGCTGTATTTGTACTGACATTAGATTACACACAGGTACACTCTATTTAGTCATTAGCACTCATCAAGCAATGTTTATGGGCAACTGACTGCACTCAGACCAAAGGGGGCTGAATAATTACGCACACCCCACTTTGCAGTTATTTATTTGTAAAAAATGTTTGGAATCATGTATAATTTTCGTTCCCCTTCTCACGTGTACACCACTTTGTATTGGTCTTTCATGTGGAATTCCAATAAAATTGATTCATGTTTGTGGCAGTAATATGACAAAATGTGGAAAACTTCAAGGGGGCCAAATACTTTTGCAAACCACTGTACAGTGTCAGAGGTGCAAGAAGGGGATGGGGAACAGTTTGTTAATAACTACCACTATTCTAAGTATCTATAGAAGTGACTATTATGAGCACAGGACCAATAGGAAGCTAATGCTGTAGGTGACCCAAGGGCCCTGATGCGGTCGCAACCTCTGCAACCCCTTTTGCTACGCCCCTGGATATTTACCTTGGTAGAGGGAAGCCTCTGGATCCACCGTCACTGCTCGGGACCCTCTGATAGTTTACGGCCGCACTCACATCTGCGATGATTGCCTGCGCAGTAGCACGGAGATGCTACGAATCAGCAGCTTCATGCTACTGGGCAGGTTTGGCTGAAGGTATTAACAGATTCACATGAAGTGTGACGTGGCCAGGGCCGGCGCAACAATTAAGGCAAGGGGGGTAATTGCAGTCCATAGGGGCACCCAAAGCATCTTCCATTTAAAAACGTGATTTGTCCGGCCGCTGGGTACAGACGTGTGTGGTGCAGGTGGTGAGGTCAGGCAGGGGAGTTCAGAAAGTCTTCTCCACACAGTTAAGCGTCTCCTCTCTGCTGCCCTATAATGGCACTTCTCATTACTGCACCACTGGAGGACATGATGTGAGAGAGGACATGATGTGACTGTGTGAGGTGGAGTTGACTTCCTGAACTTTCTGGCTACCTTGACAGGTGAGTTGTTTGTACACTCGATCCTTCCGTTGCGCACCCCTCTGAATATCTAATCATGGAAAACACATCTGGCTATCTATACTGGGAGGGGGGCTACCTAATTGGGGGAGGGAGGGGCACATCTAGTTATCTATACTGGGGGGGGGGGGAGAGGCTACCTAATCATGGAAAACACATCTGGCTATCTATACTGGGAGGGGACCTACCTAATTGGGGGAGGGAGGGGCACATCTGGGGGGGGGGGGAAGGCTACCAAATCGTGGGAACACATCTGGCTATCTATACTGGAGGGGCACTACCTTATTCTGGAGCCTGAAAACCGTTTACTGTTACAGGGGAGGGGGGGGGGGGGTCACAGTGATTCCCTGGGGGGGAGGGGACAGTGCCACTGGGCTTCAATATAACAACTTGCAGTCCCAGGGATGGGAAATGAGTGGCAGCAATAAAAATTATCAAAAATTTTAAAGCTAGACACACATGCTTTAGATATTCCTCATTCAAAATTTACAAGTGTCCTCTGCTGTAGTTGGTCTCCTCTCTATCAATGGATCGCTTTGTGGGAACTTATACTGTGCAGGATGCACTTACTTGCTGTCCTATCCCTCCTACCTTCTCTCCATACAAAAGATGACACTGCTTGTCCATGAGCTAAGCAGCATATCTTTGCAATGCTCATGCCAGAATTACAACCAAAACCAACTCCCAAGATTTATTTCAGGCATTACACATTGAAAATGTGTACACAGTTTACATAACAATTCCAAGAATTATGATCTTGGGTTCCTTATGTACCGGAGGTGGAGGTGATATGATGAGATTTAGGGCTGGTTCAGACGGACGTTTGGAGGCGTTGCGTTTGCTGGCGTCGCGTTCAGCTGCGTTCGTTTGGATGCGGTCGCGTTTTTTCTTCCCCTAGGGGGACATTAGCCGTCGCGGTTAACCTCCCCTGGAAGCTACATGTAGCTTCCAGGGGCTCCTTGAACGCCAGGGAAAATCGGGACCCAAACGCCGCGTTTGTGTAAACGCGCTTGAAAGCTTGGTACAAACGCTCCCATTCACTTGAATGGGAGCGTTTAACACCAAGCCCCGAACGCTGGCTGTAAACGCTCTGCAAGCGTCCGTCTGAACCAGCCCTAACATGTACATGTACAGCCGAGGCTTCCCTCTCCTTAGGTATTATGTGTTTCTGAAGCCAAGGCTTGGCTCGGATTCTCTTTAAATACCCGTTCTCTGTAAAGGTAGCTATTTATCCAGGTTGTAGGCTATCCATGAGAAAAAATGGCAGTTTAGTTTTTTTTGTATCATTGAAAACATTTCACCAAGTGGTTTCATTATTTAACAGGAGATGAAGGAATACTCAGGAATTCATATCTGTGGACAGTGCTTGCTTCAAGCTCAAACTGCATTATCAGGGCCGGCCAGCTCATGAGGCGGGGTGAAACATTTGCCTCAGGCGGCAGATCTGGGGGGCAGCACCCGCCTGTCCTTGGATGCTGGGGGCCGCCCGCATGGAGGGCTGGAGGGGTAGCTGGCAGAAAGGGGGTATTGGGCCTAGCGGTGGGGAGGGGGGTCAGACTCCCCTCCCTCGCTTGGGTCCCCCGATCTGCGCTGCTCCTCCAGCGTTAAACCAGCGTGCATATCATTAAGAGACAACGGGCGGGGGAATCACTCACCTCTTCCACTTTTCATCCTGTGCTCCACTGACGTCACTTCCGGCAACGCCGCCCACTGCATTGTAAGTGGACGGCCTTGCAGGAAGTGACATCAGTGGAACGCACGATGGAACGCGGAAGAGGTGAGTGATTCCCCCGCCCGTTGCCTCTTAATGATATGCACGGCCCTGATAATGCAGTTTGAGCTTGAAGCAAGCACTGTCCGACCCCCCTCCCCCTTTCTGCCCGCTACCCCTCCAGCTCGGAAAAACCTTAAAAAATAAGGGAAACTTCTGCAAAATGGCTTGGGAATAGTGTGTGTGTGTGGGGGGGGGGGGGGGGGCAAATGAGATCCTGGAAAGCTGTCGTAGTACTACAAATGGGACCGGCAACGCTAACCCTGCAGCACACAGGATGGAAGAGGAGGTGCAGGAGGAGAAGTCCCCGCTTTGAGACACAACCCAGGCCTTGCCTGAGGCCAAATTGGATACTGAAAGCAATGCACTTTGTCGCCAATTATAATAAAATTGAAATATTCCTGAAAATGGCGCCAGCAACGCTAAACCAGCCTGTGGCACAACGCGAACTCTTGATGCAGTAGGTTCTTCAGCTGACTCATCTGTACTGCTATCCCGACGGCAACGTGCTGCTGGTGGCCAATCCGGGTCTGTGCGATCATCGTCCAAAACCTCCTCTTCCATCTCCGAGTCGTCCTTATGTGTGTGCGGTGGAGTAGAGCTCATCAGAACAACCTCTGCGCACCTCAATCCCATCTGTTGTTCATGTTCTGTGCAGCCCCCCTGCCATTCCAATTGCTGCGCACATTGCTCTGGGATTTGGGTGTCTTCGTCCTCGCTTTGCCTTTCAGTGTTTGTTGCATTTTCATCATCCCCTGCCTGTGAATCCGGGCACAAGATTTGTGGCTGTTCCATTGACCTTTCACAGATGGCAAATTGTGCGGGTGCGAATAGCTCCTCCAAATAGCCCAGTGTGTCGTACAAGAATTGTTCAGACTCTGTTATTGGTTGTTGTGTGCCTGTTGTAGCTGCTGGTTGTGTCACCTTTGTGCCCACTGGCTCCATATAACTGGCAGAGGACCTCGTGCATGACAAGGATGGGCTGGTGCTTAACCCGCTGCTGGACGCTTGAGAGGTCAACCAATTCATTACATCTTCCCGTTCTTGTGGATTAGTGAGGTATGTTTTTTGACTGGGGCAGATGGGCGGCATTGAGGGGGTTTTCTTAGGTGCGCCACCACGGCCTGTACGTGAACCGTCAGGGGAAACACCTCTTCCCCTCCGCCTCCCTCTTTCACAGGATTTCTTCATAGTAGTCGTTACTTAGTCGTTAGTAGTACTTGTCACAAAGATGAAATTTTTTTTAATAAACAATACTCAGCAAAAGTCACTGAATATACGTGTGGATCGGTGGTACGCAAGTGATCCCACTTGGCGGCACTGAAAGTGTTTTTTTAATAAATAATATGCTACAAAAGTCACTGAAAATACGTGTGGATTTTTAACAGCCCTGTGGGTGCTGCAGCTGCTGTCAGCGGTGAGGCTGGGGCCCTCTGGCTGGCCTGGCTGGCAGTGAAGCCCTGTGGGTGCTGCTGTCAGCCAGGGCCGGGCCGAGGCATAGGCTGGAGAGGCTCCAGCCTCAGGGCGCAGTGTAGGAGGGGGCGCACAATTCATTCAGCTGTCATTCCAAATTGTGTTTGAAGCAGAAAGAAGTAAGAAAAGGGGATACATGGCAGTGACTGCAAGCCAGATAACTAGATATTACGGTGTTGGGGAGGTTGTGGGCCCTGTGGCGCCTCTTAGTCTAATAGCAATCAGTGTGTGATGGCTGGAGTGGCAGGGATGGAGGGGCGCACTTTGGTGTCTCAGCCTTGGGTGCTGGAGGACCTTGTCCCAGCTCTGCTGTCAGCAGTGAGGCTGGGGCCCTGTGGCTGGCCTGGCTGGCAGTGAGGCTCTGTGGGTGCTGCTGTCAGCGGTGAGGCTGGAGGCTGGGGCCCTGTGGCTGGCACTGGCAGACAGTACGCTACGCTAAACTCCCTACCTACCCAAAGCTAAACCCCAAAGCAAATGGCGCAGATCACGCGCGTTCGGGTATTTATGCACCCGAACACGTGACCAGCTCGGCCAATCACAGCGCGAGACGTGCGTTCGACCGAATTCGGCCAAGGACAAGTTCGAGCCACGTGGCCAAGCATCCATCACGGACACTGAGGTGTTCGGACGGTGTTCGCCGCGAACTCGAACACCACAAAATTTGCCGAATCCTGAACAGTGGCGAACACTGTTCGATCAACACTAGTTCTAAGGCCTTTTTCCCACATCTTTTGAAACTTTTTTTTTCTGTTCAACATATATATATAATAGCATCCTTGAAGAATTGTCCCTTCTATTTAGTTTGTAGAGAGGTCTGCAGAGTGGACACTCCTGTGCCATGCCATGCACAGCTTTTTGCATCCTTCAGTATTCTTGAAAACATTTCCCTGTAAGGGCTGGTTCACCCGGACGGCAGGCGGCGTTGGGGAGGCCGGAAGCCATGTATTTATACATGTTAATTTAGGTCACTCCATAAAGCAAATCTGAAGCGAAAATAAACTTATGAGATAATGAATTGTATGTGTAGTATGGCTGAGAAATAGAAAATTAGTAACAAAGAAAAGAGTCTCATATTGTTTTACAGTACAGGAAGAGTTAAAAAGAAAAACTTCAGTTGTTTTCAATGCAAAAGAGCTTCTCTGAGCTCGACTCACTGGGTTGAATACAGCCTTGTTTTCTGAAGCACTTGAACAGCAAAGAAACAGTGAGAGACGGCTTCAGATAAGGTTTTACAGCAGGAAAGTTCAAAGGGTCATCATCACTGCTTCTTTTTTTTATAGTTTAAAAGACAGAGTGTGGTTTTAAAACTGCAACTGTGACAGTACGATGCAATGTTATAAAAAAGGGGGAAAAAAGCCATATAACTGAAATAAAAATATGAGGCTCTTTTCTTTGCTCTAATATTCTATTCATCATTCGTACTACACATACAATTCATTATATCATAAGTTATTTTTCGCTTCAGGTTTTCTTTAAAGGGACACTTAAGTCAAACAAAAAAAATGAGTTTTACTCACCTAGGGCTTCCAATTGCCCCCTGCAGCTGTCCGGTGCCCTCGCCGTCTCCCTCCGATCCTCCTGGCCCCGCCGGCAGCCACTTCCTGTTTCGGTGACAGGAGCTGACAGGCTGGGGACGCGAGTGGTTATTCGCGTTCCCAGACACATTAGCACCCTCTATGCTGCTATATGGTATATGATATATGCTATAGCAGCATAGATGGCGCTATTGTGGCCAGGAACGCGAAGAATTACTCGCGTCCCCAGCCTGTCAGCTCCTGTCACCGAAACAGGAAGTGGTTGCCGGCGGGGCCAGGAGGATTGGAGGGAGACGGTGAGGGCAACGGGCAGCTGCAGGGGGCTATTGGAAGCCCCAGGTGAGTAAAACTCATTTTTTTTGCTCACCTTTGATGGATGTCACCTTTGACCCGTCCGATCCCCTTTGGTGACATCACTGGGCCAGGCTGAACAGACACGAGTCAGCTATGTAGCTGATGATGCATACTGTTGCTATGTGGAGGGGCAGAGATATAACGGAGTGACGCGCACGTGACGTCACGTGGTGGGCGGAGGAGGGGCGCGCGCAAAGGAATCGGCCATCGCTGGAAGTGAGTTGATCTGCCAGGCGGATTACTTGGTCGTTGGGGGTTGAGGATCAGGTGCCTCTGTGCACACAACTAATTATCGACTGAGGTGGTCATTATCGGCCGCCTCGGGTGACTTTATTCAGGCATGTGTACAAGGCTTTAGGTGGCTTTTCTTCCAAGCTAAATAACCCCAGTTTGTCTAACCGGTCTTGGTAAGTGAGACCTTCCATCCCCCCAATTAATTTAGTTGCCCATCTTTATACTTCTTCTAGTATGTCACTGTCCTCTATATGGACGTACAGTTTCTATTTTATTTCCTACTTTTCACATTAGATGCACTTTAACCTTGCCACATGGTAACCAAAGCAAATCTGTCATAATTGTGTGACTGCAGACACGCTTCTATAGCTGATAGCTTGTATGGCCATTTTTGCACCCATTGGCTAATATGATAATTTTGCACTCTTGAGAATGAAAACCTCTGGGATTATTTGGCAACTGTGATGGCTGGTTGCAGCTCCAGCTGTACCGCCTGTGACTTCTTCAGGAACTGTGTACCTCAGATGACTTATACTGTGTGACTGGAACCCTCTATTGCTTTGCTGTACCTCTGAGAATTCCTGTGTCTCTGTTGTCCCATTGGTAACGTATTTGTTATTCATGTCTGAAGGCATAACAGGGTCTCCACAATCTTCATTAGATAGTCTAAGGCAGGGGTCACACTTACCGGCTTTCGTACGCGTTTTCTGCACAGAAAAACTGAATTCAACTGAGAACTAATATTAATCAATGAGCTAGGTCACACTTTAATGCAGATTTCGCATGCAGAAAAAAAACTGACATCTTGCGCAATTTGTCAGTTTTCTCTATAAATTACATTAGCTGTTGTAAGGTAGAGGTCACATTTGTCTTTCAGTTTTCTGAAAAGTGTAGAAACTGAAAGACAAGTGTGACCCCTGCCTGAGTGTTTTAATTCTATGCTCTCATCAGCATCGGCTGCTATTTTTTTCCTTGTTCCTATTTTGGAATTCGCAGGAGTTTGACTCCCACACACTGCCACAAGCACAGGAGCTTAGTGAAAGCTTCCATTCCCATCTGTCATGCACTATTCAGCAGTTCTTTCTATGCTTTATATTGTCCGCTCACCTATGCTGGAAAAGTCACATTTCCAGGCAGGGTTATTCATGTGAACCTGTCCTTGTCAAATAGCGTCCCATTATACCGATGCAAAACATCAAAGCCTGTTATCGATGGCTGGCTTTCTGTGTTACATGGCTGTGATGTCATGAAATAAATAGCTTTAATATTTCAGAAAGTGACCTGCTTAACACTACCTGCATTATTTCTGCCTCAAAGAATAGAGACGCCTATTGAAGCATTGTATATATGGCAATGTAATGCTGTTTCCTTTCACTGCCTGTTACTGTCTGATGTATGCAGGGCTCACAGAGATGAGGAATTCACTGAGCAGTTTTGGCAGGCTGAGGCAGATGGTTTAACCACTTGAGGACCCACCCTTTACCCCCCCTTAAGGACCAGCGCTGTCTTAGCTGATCTGTGCTGGGTGGGCTCTGCAGCCCCCAGCACAGATCAGCGTGCAGGCAGAGCGACCAGATCGCCCCCCTTTTTTCCCCACTAGGGGGATGATGTGCTGGGGGGGTCTGATCGCTCCTGTCTGCCGGGTGTTGCGGGGGGGGGCACCTCAAAGCCCCCCTCCGCGGCGAAATCCTCCCCCTCCCTCTCCTACCTGGCCCCCCCTTGGAGATCCGGGCTGCACAGGACGCTATCCGTCCTGTGCAGCCAGTGACGGGACGTCCCCTGTCACATGGCGGCGATCCCCGGCCGCTGATTGGCCGGGGATCGCCGATCTGCCTTACGGCGCTGCTGCGCAGCAGCGCCGTACAATGTAAACAAAGCGGATTATTTCCGCTTGTGTTTACATTTAGCTTGCGAGCGGCCATCGGCGGCCCGCAGGCTATTCACGGAGCCCCCCGCCGTGAATTGACAGGAAGCAGCCGCTCGCGCGAGCGGTTGCTTCCTGATTAATCAGCCTGCAGCTGGCGACGCAGTACTGCGTCGCTGGTCCTGCAGCTGCCACTTTGCCGACGCACGGTATAAGCGTGCGGTCGGCAAGTGGTTAATGTTGCTACTTCCATCCAAGGTGCAGGTGCAGATTTGCACAATCTGCAGAACATTGCACGGTCCACAATATTAATAGAAATGTGTACCCGAGGCCACACAGGGGGTGCAGATGGGACACAGAGGGATGTTCCCTGGTCCATGACATACCTCTGTGTCTGAAAATAAAAAGTCAAAATAAGCATACACGGGTCATACTTACCTCCTATGTAGTCTACTACTCAATCTCTTTCTCATTCCCCTTAGTCCACTGTGATCAATGGATTTCTCTGTCCTCCAATTTAAAAATGGCCATTACCCCATAACAACTTCCTAGTCAGCACACTGTTACACTGTAATATCGCCCACATGGGCCATAGGGGAGCATGGACATTACCTTGCACATTCAGTTGTATCTGACAGCTGCTGATATATAACTGACAGCAACTGGTATATTTCAGTTCTGACAAAATATTGTCAGAACTGGAAGGGATGACTGTAAGAAGAAAGTGAGCTTCTGAGAGGAACTGATGGTGAGGTTAGTACAGGCATAGGCAACTGTTACGGAACTACAAGTCCCACAATGTATTTGCTTTTATGAGTCATGACTGTGGCTGTCAGACTCCTGCAATGCATTGTGGGACTTTGCCCATGCCTGGGTTAGTATGTAATATTCATTTGCAGGTACATCATGTGTTTATTTTAAATAATTTTCCTAGCTTCAAGTTCCCTTTAAGCACCGCTCTCTGCCCCCCTCCCCCCCAGCACCGCGCTGTCACCCTCCAAAATTGCCAACATGCAGCTTGTCGGCAGTCTCAAGGGGGAAGGGGTGTCCCTTGCAGGAGAGGCACTCCTGTAAAACGCTGACTCTGGGCATCAGGAACGCCCTTTCCCTCCTCTAACTGGCCCTTTGCTGCCTATCCCCCACCCTTTCCCTGTCCGTTCCCCACCTTTCTGAGCTCTGTGCTTCTTGGATGAGATGTGCAGCACGGTGGCGTAGTGGTTGGCGATCTCTCGCCTTGCAGCGCTGGGTCCCTGGTTTGAATCCCAGCCAGGTTAACATCTGCAAGGAGTTTGTATGGTCTCCCCGTATCTGTGTGGGTTTCCTCCGGGCACTCCGGTTTCCTCCCACATCCCAAAAACATACAGATAAGTTAATTGGCTTCCCCCTAAAAATTGGCCCTAGACTACAATACATGCACTACACGATACATACACTACACTATACATACATAAACATATGACTATAGTAGGGAGTAGATTGTGAGCTCCTCTGAGGGACAGTTAGTGACAAGGCCATATATACTCTCTACAGTGCTGCGGAAGATGCTGGCGCTATATAAATACTAAAATAATAATAATAAATAATAGCTCTGTCTGCAGCATCATAGCCCCTGAACCCTGAAAACAAAAGTAAGCCATTACAGGCTTTGGGGGGATCAGAGAGCGGTGAAGATGGACACTACCTTATAAGGCTTAAAGAGGAACTCCAGTGAAAATAATAGTAATAAAAAAAAAGTGCTTCATTTTTACAATAATCATGTACAAATGATTTAGTCAGTGTTTGCTCATTGTAAAATCTTTAGTCTCCCCGATTTACATTCTGACATTTATTACATAGTGACATTTTTACTGTGGGCAGGTTATGTAGCTGCTGCTAGCTGTTTTGGCTGTTGGAGACAGCTGTAAACAGCTATTTCCTGTCTGTGAACCTTGTTACATTGTGGCAAACTGTCAAAAGTACCGCGGTCCTCAGAACTTCTTGTGGGAGGGGTTTCACCACAATATCAGTCATACAGCGCCCCCTGATGGTCTGTTTGTGAAAAGGAATAGATTTCTAATGTAAAAGGGGGTATCAGCTACTGATTAGGATCAAGTTAAATTCTTGGTTGGAGTTTCTCTTTAACCCCCCAGATAAGGTAGTATGTTTTTTAGTACTCTTAAGGTACCCACTAATGATACAATGTTAATTATACAATCTTGCCAAATCAGTGTAGTAGAAGCATTAAGATTAGAATGAAAGGTGGCTTACCTTAGTGACGACACTGAGGTGCTCAATGCTAGGTAATTTTTTACTAGATGGCATGGAAATTTGGCCTGATGAAGTGAAACCTATTTACTCACAACCATTCCTGCAGATAAACTTCTTTTTCCCAAAATCTGTGTCGGCACTGAGATAAGCACATCTCATTTGAATTTTAAAGATTTTAACCTGTTGCTGGTTTGAGTACAGTATATCTGCACCCCTTGAGACGTCATCTAATGCTGCATACACACTTGAAAGATAAATGAAAGACCACAGACCAATTTTACAGCCTTCCATGTAGTATGAGAGCCACACCTACACAGTCTATTCTATGGAGCTGAACTCCCCATCAGATAAAAATCTTTGCAAGATGCTGCACACACAGATGCTGTACACATTCAAAAGATCAGTATCTGCAAAAGATCTGTTCCTGCAAAAGATCCATTCCTGCAAAATGCATTCATAGTCTATGAGATCTGCAGATCCTCATACACACCTTGTTTAACAGACATTCATCTGCAGATCATCTGCAGATCAGATCCACCAGGATGGATTTTCAGATCTGCAGATGATTGTCAGATATGCAGATGAAGTCTGTTAAACAATGTGTGTATGAGGATCTGCAGATATCATAGACTATGAATGCATTTTGCAGGAATGGATCTTTTGCAGGAACAGATCTTTTGCTGACAATGATCTTTTGAATGTGTACAGCATCTTTGTGTAGAGCATCCTGCAAAGATTTTTATCTGATGGGGAATTCAGCTCAATAGAATAGACTGTGTAGGTGTGGCTCTCATACTACATGGAAGGGGGTAAAATTGGTCTGACATCTTTCATTTATCTTTCAAGTGTGTACACACCATTAGTCTCAGTGGCATAGATATATGTACTCCACTGTGATCACCCGCTGCGCGCTCTCCCATGCGTTCTCATCACCACCCGTTACTGCACTGATCGGTGAATGGGAACAGGTGTTCCCAAAGCCAATCAAAGTGCCTGTAATCAATGATCACAGGCATCAGGGAGATGCTGGTAGTCATTAAAATAGTGAAAGTAAACACATACATATTACTTCCTGTGTGCTGTTCACAGTACACAGGAATAAAGTGGGGGGACATCTAGTGGCTAAATAGTAAAACTACACCTACCTACATTCAGTTAAATAAAAATAAATAAATCCCCATTAATTAAACCTTTACTCTTCCCCCCATAGTTCAAAAAAAGTAACAGTTAAAAAAAATACATAAATAGTTACGTTATGGACTCACATTTTTATTATGCATGTCATGAGGGTATATTACTGTTATTTTTTTGCAAATAATTGCTTGTAATTATTGATATAGTATAAGCAGACACAAAACTGAAAAAATACACCTTAATTTCTTAAAGAGACTCTGTAACAAAATGTTCAGCCTTATTTCTACTATCCTATAGGTTCCTATAGATGTTCTAATGTGGTCTGTCTTACCGTAGCCTTTCCTGGTTGCACAGTGGCTGTATTATCTCTGTTATGTAATCAAATCTTCTTTCCTTTGTCTGCTTTATCGGGCTCAGGCACTCAGGCAGGAATGTGCTGCTCTGCTTGTGATAGGCAGAAGTTATACACACACTCTCCAGCCTCCCCCCCTCCCCCCAGGCTTTGTATGGCAATTACAAGCCAGGATTGCAGCAGGGAGTGGCAGAAACAGCACAGAGGGGCCCAGCCAGGAGAACATAATGAATAGAATGGTACGCTTTTTATTGTAAGAATTTTAGAGTACAGATTCTCTTTAATAAAAAAAATGTTAATATAGATTGTACTGGGACATAATTTCAACATTGTCATAACCGGGACAAAATGTGTGGGTTTTATCCATAATAGCATGTTTTATTTTAAAACTATAATGGCTGAAAACTAAAAAAAATTAAGTTTTTTTTTCCATTTTCTTATTATTATTCCATTAAAATACATGTAGAATGCAATCATTTTTAGCAAAAAGTGCCACCCAAAGAAAGCCTGATTGGTGGCAAAAAAACAAGTTGTAAGTCATTTCGGTGTGATGAGTAGTGATAAAGTTATTGGCGAATGAATGGGAGGAGCGCGGAAAGGTGAAACTTGTTCAGGTCCATAAGGGGAACACAACCTATAGTGGGCAAGTGGTTAATATATATCTGTATTTAATGTATCTTTATTCTTTGGAAAATACTATGAGACTCTTTTCTTTGCTACTAATAATCTATTTCTTAAACCTGGTACATTCAATTTTGATTGGCCAATCACTGACCAATTTTACAACCTCCATGAAGAATGAGGAGTTTACCTACATAATCTGCTCATAGTGTACAATATCTGTTGACTCTAATACTACATGGAGATGGTAAAGTTGCTCAGTCATTGGCCAATCAAAATTGTATGTGTGTATAAGGCTTTAGCTATACTACACATACAATTTATTATCTCATTATGCTGGGAACACACAATTAAATTTTTCAGCAGATTTACTGTCCGATCGACTTTCCGATGGTTTTTGATTCACTTCTATGAGAAATCAATCAGAAAAACTATCCAAAATCAGATCGGACATGTCGGAAATTATCTATTGGACCATCTATCTGCCAAAAAATCTCATGCATTGGTTTATTCTTTCTTTAGGTTTGCTTTAAGTGTTCTTTGTATAATTAGCCAAGTAGCTTACACATTTAAGTATTACATTTATCTTGGGTTAAAAACCTCAGGTAAATCATTTAGTACAAATCAATGAAAACAATTGTTGCCTGTTTGCTACGTGACACACACGAGGACTTTTCCATTAATTACACTCTGGGACTTTGTACAAAGGTCATAATGACACTTAACATCATTATGGTGTCTGTATAATTATCGGCATCAATGAATAACCTGTTCCTAGCTCTGTGACTTCAGCTGTAACAGATAGAAAAGTGGAAAGAGGGTACGTCCACTCAACCCCACCTGTCACTGGTTAGAGAGTGCTGGATCCAAGCGTCACTGCTGTTTCAAAGACAATGTGGAAAAACGATGGTTCCACACTTGTCTCAGTGACAATCTCTTTACTGGAAAAATAGTCTTCTGCTGCTATAGGATCTATATAAATAAAAGGCAGTTGTAATATGGGGTGTACGCAGGGCCGGTTCGCCCATGAGACGGGTTCCTCAGGCGGCAAAGTCCGGGGGGTGGCACCCGCCTGGCCATGGGTGTGGGGGGCGCTGCCGAGCTGGAGGGGGTAGCGGACAGGAAGGGGGTATTAGGCACAGCGGTGAGAAGGGGGGTCGGACCCCCCCCCCCCTTACCTGGGTCCCCCGATCTGTGCTCCCCCTCTAGCTTTTAAGTGCATCAGCAGCGTATTAATACCAGGGAGCGGGCAGGGATGACTCACCTCTTCCGCGTTCCAGCGTGCGTTCCACTCTCGTCACTTCCTGCAATGTCGCCCACTGTATTGTAAGTGGACGGCATTGCAGGAAGTGACGAGAGTGGAACGCACGCTGGAACACGGAAGAGATGAGTCATCTCCGCCCACTGCCTGGTATTAAAACGCTGCTGCTGCTGCTGCACTTAAAAGCTAGAGGGGGAGCGCAGATCAGGGGACCCAGGTGAGGGACATGGGGTCCGACCCCCCTCCCCGCCGATGTGACCAATACCCCCTCCTTGCTCGCTACCCCCTCCAACTCGGCGCCCCCCACACCCATTGCTGTGTGGGGGGGGGGGGGGGTGGCGGCTTCTCACAAGTTTGCCTCAGGCGGCAAAAAGTCTAGAACCGGCTCTGTGTGTACGCAATGCTGCGCAAGCATATTACAACTGCCGCCTGCTGCCCTCACTGCAGGAATGAAGGAGAGGGGATGGGGCGTACATGCAGCGGTTACTCGCACAACGCGGTCTCTGTGGGGGGGAAGGAGGGCAGATTCTTAAAAAGAATCAGGGTATTACTGGTATGTACTGAATTATTTTTACATTATGAGTCTAGTTTTGTTTTCCATGCTTGATGTGGTCCTACCCGACCCTACTTGTGGGCGTATCCCTTGCTGGGTAATTGTTCATGGTATTTTAGCAGGATATATATGTGTACTTCAGCTTTGATTAAAGCATATCTAACCAGAGGCAAAGCTACCTAGGGTAAACATTGAGATATGTTCATACTGGATCCACATTCATCCATGCGTTGTCTGTTCCTCTCCTTGTTCTCCCTTGTTCTCTCAGTAATCACACCTTGAAATATTTGACTTTCAGCTAAAGTTCAGACAGGAAGAGGCGGGCTTGCCGCAATGTTCCTTCCTATCACCTTATCATGTCCTCATATTCCCCACCTCTTTCACTCACTCTGTGAAGTAAACCTAGAAAATCAGCACTCCACATCGCTTCTCAGCCTTTTGACTAAAATCAAGTGTAGTATCTGTTCTTCTCAGTTTCAGGGATGTATGCCACTGAGACCCCGGCGTGGTGATCCAGGGGGTTTCCTTAAACGAGTGATGGCAAAGGATGAAGTTCCCCTGGGGGACAATCAGGGCCGGATTTGTACTTTTTACCGCCCAAGGCCAACTATACCATCTGTATGGTTGTTATCTCTGTGTGCCCCAATGAGAATTCGCCTTACTTTCCATCATTGGTGTCACAGAAAATAGCTATTTTAGTAATACGTGTAAAGATTAGACGTTATATTTTGAAATTTTATGTTATGCTTGCCATCTCATTAATGATGGACCCATTGCATCACCATGAGAGTTAGGCTGATGTATACCTGCAGGATAGAGCTTACAGGTCTTGCAGGGACAGCACAAGTACAGGACAGAGAGTTCAAAGGTTAAAGCTGTTCTTGTAGATAGGGATGACTGCATAGAACAGCTTTCCTGCCCCTCACTGAGCCGCCCTTAAACTTCTGGTGCCCTAGGCCATGGCCTATGTGGCCTTGCCAGAAATCCGGCCCTGGGGACAATGGAAAGGGCTCCGATTTTGTGGGGCCCGAGGTCACCCATGCATGTTTTTGTGGCGGTATTTATGCACTGCTACTTTTTTCCATGCATGGGCATTCATTTATGCTATTCCGGAGCCAAGACAGCAAAAAAAAAAAAAAATCGGCACTCCACAGCACCAGGCGTGGCTACTGTATATACACACTGTGGCAGATGCAGGGAAAGCAATATATGGTGTGTACATATGTCCAAGATTTCTCTCCTCTGCACTGCCATTTTAGCACTTCCACTTCAGGAATTGTTGTTCTCTCTGAAACTCAGAGTGCTCAGATGAGATTAAAAAGAGACCAATTTGGTCAGTCTACTGCTTGTTACACATGATGCAATTTCCTGTCTGATCCCATCGATCACATGGGAAACTGCATCGTGTGCATTTAGCATAAAGAGTCCTACTCTGGCGCCGACATGCCTGTGGTGGACACAGTTCAAAAGGAATTTCGATTTTGTGCTGTTTAATGCTGGGCATACACGGCTCGATTTTGCTGCTCGACTCTCCCGCTCGATCGATTCCTCGCTCGATTCCGCAGGCGATTCTCTTATCTTCCGCTCGTTTTTACCTTTTTGCATTGTCTTCAATGCGGAATCGTGTGCCAGAATGATCGGGCGGGAGATCGGACATGTTAGAAATTATTGAGCCATCTAAATGACTCAGAATCAAGCCGTGTATTCCCAGCATAAGACTGCTGTTCATTTCTGCTGTTTAGTGTAGATCAAACCCTAGGTTTGCACCCAGTAGAAAGGATTCTCACTTAAATTTAATAGTAGTAGTTGTCCACCTTGTGGCAAGTTTTTTTGTTTATGTTTTGTTTCCTGTTTTTCCTGTATATCATGTAAATAGCCAGTACAGCATGAATAAAGTTTGCCTCCTGACTTGCTTTATAATCTGCCTGTGCCAGAAGGCAAAAACACCAGCTACTAATCTCCCTGTGTTACAACATATTCATTAACATTCTGCGTGCAGACCGCACCATTAATATGCCTGATTCACGCAATTATATACAACTGAAGGGAGAAAATGTTTGGATTCCATATACACATCTGGGACTGGCTGCATTTTTTTATAGCCCTAGTTTACACAGCAGAGGAAATATTTATTCCTGCGGACCTTTTTCCATTAACTTTCCCGTTGCAGCACAATGTCCTTATTTTTCATTTCGAAACCAAATTGAAAAACTTACGATGTTACATTGCATCAAACGCTGCTCTGATGCACCAATTTAAAATGAATATAATATATTCCTCATACCAGCATCATTCCAGCACAAGTCAAATATCAGAGGCACTGCAGGTGCTTATCACAGGCGCAAGAACTGCATAAGCTGTATAGCTGGCATATATACGTACTTGGAGATAATATACTTGTAGCTGTATAAGGCAATCAGCCAGTCAGTGTTGGGGTACCACATCACAGCAATATGTATATTAAGGTACATTTTTATATACCTATTAATTTAATATTATTTTACATTAATCATGCATGAAATCAATATTTGCAGAATTAAAAAGGAGAATACCTGCTTCACCTTTTCATAGATCTTAAAGTGACACAGAAGTGAAAAAAAAAAACGTATGATGTAATGATTTGTATGTGTAGTACTGATAACCAATAGAACATTAGTAGCAAAGAAAATAGTATCATATTTTAATTTTTAGATGTATCTTTTTTTGTTTGTTTTTTATAACATTGCATAATTCTCTAATATTTACAATTACAATCCACACTCTGTATTTTAAACTATAACACAAGCAGAGCTAATGACCTTTTCAACTTCCCAGGAGTAAAAATGTTTCCTAAGGCTACTTGCACACCAAGACGTTGCGTTAGGTGCTACGTTAAGGTCGCATAACGTGCACCTAATGCAACGCATGGTGGTGCGGGAGAGGACGGTAGAGTGAGCCGCGTTGGGCGGCTCTATCCGTATAAGGTCTCCCAGAGTGGAGCTGATTGGCCGGCGGGACCACGTGATGCGGAGCGAGACACTCCGCATCACGTGGTCCCGCCGGCCAATCAGCGGCCGCCAGTGCAGTGAATATTAAGTAGCCATGTGCGCGGCTACTGTAGCAGCATCTCCCCGCCTCCTCTCTCCCCCCACTGCGCATGTGCAAACAGTCTAACGCGGCTATAGCCGCTCTAACGCCGTAGCATGCTGCACTTTCGGCAGAACGTGCAGCGTTACATGTAACGCAACGTGGGCTGTGTGAACAGCCCACTTGTGTTACATTGCTGTGCGTTGGGGGAGCGTTACAGGCTGCACTAACGTGCGCCTGTAACGTCTTAGTGTGTAAGCAGCCTAAATCTGTCTCTGACTGTTTCTTTGATGTATAAATGCTCCAGAAAGCAACAGCCAAATTGGTTGTGGAGCTCAGATAAGCTCTTTTGTATAGATAAACAAAGAGTCTACCACATGCTAAAATTCAAATATATAAAGCTCTTTATTAAATGAAATTCCTCAATAAAATTCTCAAAATAGAGTAATACACCCTTATATATTCACTCATCCGATCCACCCTACACTGTTCTTTCATTCACATACTAGAAGGGCCCTTCTAAAAAAGAAAATCCAAAAATTAAAAAATATTAAAAAAATAATTAGAACATATCAATAGAAAATCATTGCAATCAAAAAGAAAAATATATAAAGGTCATGAATGTCCTGTGGAGAAAAAATAATATTCTTTCTCATGTGGAAAATATTCCTCAATAGCGTCTTTGGGTGGTTTCCCTATAGAGTGTCCTATACACATAGAGTCTCTATAACAATATTGACCTATTACTTCATTCAATATGAGTTACTCTTCTCAATTAAGTCTGTTGAGCAAGAGTGCCACACTCACAGTTTGATCCGCTCACGTCCTCGGATATTGCAAAGCACCCTCAGTGGTTCTTTTCACCGCCGTGGGACCGGGACCGTCTGTTATCAGACTACTCTCATACTGTTGCTCTCGCTGGTTTCCAAGTGCCGCCTATGTCACTTCCGTGTGGTAGACACAGTGGTCCGCTCGCTACACTTCCAGCCACCTCTCGCTTGTGTTGGATGTATTCGGGTGACGTCACCACCTTGGAGTCCGCTGGAACTCAATACAAAGGATACCGCTGAGCGCTTATGCGGATAATCCTTCTTTCAGCAATCTCCCCATTTAGCGGTGGCCTTCCTCAGGAGGATTTTGTAAGACTTACAAAATCCTCCTGAGGAAGGCCACCGCTAAGTGGCTGAAATGCATTGAGGTTTTCACTCTAACTCAAACTCTATAAGATTGGGGAGATCGCTGGCAGCAGGATTATCCGCATAAGCGCGCAGGGCCCTTCTAGTATGTGAATGAACAATGTGTAGGATGGATGAGTGAATATATAAGGGTGTATTACTCTATTTTGAGAATTTTATTGAGTAATTTTATTTAATAAAAGAGATTTATATATTTGAATTTTAGCGCGTGGTAGACTCTTTGTTTATATTTTGGTTGTTTCATGAGGAATTAAGGGACTCCTCAGTCCTACACGCTGCTCGTTGGAATATACGATCCCCCTCAGCGCCAGGTAAATTTTGTATTGTTCTTTTGTATAGATAACAACTGAGGTTTCTTAACTCTTCCTTGTAACGATTGTGGAACTTTCTCCGTGATCAGCGCACAACGCGTGCGCTGACACGGCAGAAATCCTCCACAAGCGTGTAATTGCAGGCACCCAGCAAAAGGTGGTACGCACCTGTAGAGGGAAATTCCTGTCGGCAGATGGCGCTGGGGAGTGCAGAGGAACCAATCCTCTGTACCTCCACAAATGCCAGACAGGAATTGTACGAAGCGCAGAACGCAATCGCAAGAGAGGCAAGTGCGAATGAGAACGAGCAAAGGGACAGGTTGTATGTGTGTGCGCCAATCCAGTCGCCACCCCGCGACCGCGCTCACACACACAACAGCAGATATGAAATAGGAACGCGATCGCGAGAGGTGCGATCGCCAGACGTGACACAAGGCAGATCAGAATAGAATACGACGGTAGCAAAGGCACAGCAAATAAAAATAGAAGATGCGGAAAATAACAAACGCTAGCTAACCGCGAACACCGCACTCATTCGCAACAGTGCACGCGGTTATGCGCGGTCTCCACGTGATAAGCACAATAGAGACAAGCACGCCTAACTAACCATCGACAGACAAACATGAAACAGAGGACGCGAACGCTTGCTTAACGGTTACCTCACCGAGCCTCCAGCAAGCGGTCGTAGCAGACAAGACAGACACACGAAAACAGGGACAAGCGAGAGATAGGATCCACAGCACTAGCGAAAAGTGGCTAGCGCGATCCAGGTACAGAGTAGCAGAACAGAAGGATCCACAGCACTAGCGAAAAGTGGCTAGCGCGATCCCAGGAGACAGAACAGAAGGATCCACAGCGCTAGCGAAAAGTGGCTAGCGCGATCCCAGGAGACAGAACAGAAGAGATAGCTGGTAGCAACCGCTGCACCAGCTATGCTCCAAGAACAGAGATCAGAACGACTTCCTATCGACCACCGCTGGGACAGGACAATCGCAACAGACAAACAAAACAGATAAACAATCCTAACTGCACTAGGGAAATCTGCCTAGCACAGTTTCCAGGAATTACTCTAAGCTGATCTTCAAACAGAGAGTAAGGCTGACACCCCACCAGGAGTGGTACATAGGACGAAATCCTTATGACCAGCGAAGCATTGTGGGAAAGACACAGTACTTATAGTACACGCCTCCAGGGCCGGGACAAGGTCCACCATCAACAGAGGCTGAGCTGCCCAAGTGCGCCCCCCCCCCCCCGTCCATCTCCGCAGTAAGCAATGGGGGGGTTGTCAAGGGCATCGCATGATGCCCATGGTACGGGGCTGGATTTCTACTTTCCAGTACCCAGGGCCCACTTTTATTAACTGCCCCCTCTGAGTCTAAAAGTATACACACAAACTATAACTGTCTCTTGTAGGGACCAGAATCCAATTCCCAGGGTGACAACAAGCTTATACAGACACATCTCTTGGCTACAGCTAAAGTGATGAGTGCTGTTGCTGTGGGGAAGGGGAAGAAGGAACACAATGTAATGACTTCTAGCTGGTGGGGTAAGGAGGAGAATAATGCATTCAGCTGTTGATTAAAGATCTAGTGTGTGCTATATAAATACATAATAATAATATGGTAGGACATTAGCATTAGACTATGACTATGGTAGCATTAGATTGTGAGCTCCTCTGAGGACAGTCAGTGACATGACTGTGTACTCTGTACAGTGCTGCAGAAGATGTCAGTGCTATATAAATACATAATAATAATATGGTAGGACATTAGACTATGACTATGGTAGGATTAGATTGTGAGCTCCTCTGAGGACAGTCAGTGACATGACTATGTACTCTGTAATGTGCTACAGAGGATGTCAGTGCTATATAAATACATATAAAATAATATGGTAGGACATTACATTATGACTATGGTAGGATTAGAGTGTGAGCTCCTCTGAGGAGTCAGTGACATGGCTATGTACTCTGTAAAGTGCTACAGAAGGTGTCAGTGCTATATAAATACATAATAATAATATGGTAGGATATTAGACTATGGTATAATTAGATTGTGAGCCCCTCTGAGGACAGTCAGTGGCATGACTATGTACTAAGTGTATCTAAGTGTATCAGTAATGACCGCTTTAAAGCGGACCTGAACTTCCTCTCTGCACTAAAAGATAGGCAACAGCATAAGAACCTTTAAAGAAAAACCTCTTTGCTGCAGCTAATACAAATCTGATACAAATCCTGCAATAAATCTGCACTGTTTCTACTTCCTGCTTTCATGGAAGCAGACATATTGATAATATCCTGTGCTTTCAAATGAGCTTATATGCCTTATCTGCCATGGCAATCAGGTGGCACAGGGAATAGATCAAATTACAACTTTGTATTAGTCACAGATAATGGGGAATTACAAGCTTTGCTCTCTAAATACATACAGGGTTCATTTCTCTATATTTTCCTTTTGTCGTGTGCAAGAGTTCAGGTCCACTTTAAAAGGCAAGCACTGATGGGATGCATCTGGAGAGGGAGATATTTGAGGAAAGGAAAGATAGGCTAGAGGCAGAGAGGGGTAGAACATTTAGAGACAGGAGGGGGGGGGGGGGTTAAGGGGAGATATAGAATGAGAAGAGAGGAATGGAGAGTGATAGGGAATGGGAGAGAGAGGAAAGAGGCATAGATGTTGACATAGAAGCCAGAAACATCACAGACCTGACACACAGCCCAGCTCTGGCCTATAATGCTGCAGTTATTCCTGTTATCTATCTAGCAACCCCCACATAGTCATGCAGCAGCTTCAGGGACAGGGAAGAAGGAGAGAGAGAGAGGGAGAGAGAGGGAGAGGGAGAGGGAGAGGGAGAGAGAGAGAGAGAGCTCCCAGCTGTGAGTGTCTCATGTACACTCGTGGCAGCAGCAGCATAAGGGAAATGGATCCATCAGTAACAGGCAGCGTGTGCTGCATGTGAGCAGAATCTCTGCTGCATGCTCTGCTGTGAACACTTCTCCCCCTTCCTCACAGAGTAGTGTTGTCCGGATCATGAACGATTCGGATCTTTGATCCGAATCTATTTTATGAGTCGATCATCCGAATCATCAAAATGAACGATTCGGATCGCAAAAGGGGCGGGGCCAGGAGAGACACGCCCCCTCTCAGCGGGCAGCGGGGTCCTGGAAGCAGGGATCGCTCTGTTGGATGGGAGCCAGCCTTGCAGGGAGACAGGTAGATAAGAGAGAGGGGACATGGGTGCCACTGCCAGATATGTGTAGAGCACACATACTGGCTATAACGTGCTGCCCATTATAGGCTGGCTGTTCCGTAGTGCTGCACAGTGATCACATTGGAAGCTTTTGGCTCAGCACAGCTCAGTAACTTTGAAGACAGTGTGATTGAAAGGCAATATAATCCTCCTGCACTCGGCACTAAACAGCTGCACTTAACTTCTGGGAATGCTTTCTTTCACTGTGCGACCTTTTCTTTCAAAGTGTACAGATGAACATATAGGTGAAATATATGTAAAGCATATGACTTCAGCATGTGGGTATTACGTGCAAACATTTCTGCTCTCTGCTCGTCCCTCCTCCCTTCTCTGTCCACTCCCTGCCCTCTGTCCATCTTCTCCCCTTCTCTGTGTGTCCACTCCCTCCCCTTCTCCTGTCCACAGACCTGTCCTGCTGTTCATTTCACCCCCAAATGCTTCCGGTAGTAAAATGATCCGAGATTCGGATCAAAGATCCGGATCTCTTCAATGATCCGATTCGAATCATCCGGATCATTGAAAAGATCCGAACTTCCCATCTCTATCACAGAGCCTCTCCCCCCCCGCCCCGCATAGCTACCTGTCTTCAGTCTCCTTCATTCTTGAATTGCCCGGGTTTCTCTGTGCTCAGCCCCGCCCCCAGTGTCACAGAGGAGAAGACAGGAGGGGAGGGGCGCTCTCCTCTCTACGCACACAGGAGAGGCTGGGGACAGCGAGCAGCACTGCAGCAGACAGCTGATTGATCTGCTCCTCTCGTCTTCCCCATCAGCCAGCCAGCATTGCAGCCAGTAAAGTGGTGACTGAACGCAGCATAAACACAGCGGGGGAGTGCTGGGCGGCAAGCCAGGCACAACACAGACCTGCTCCTTGCGCCCCACCCACACTGCAGTAAGCTCCGCCCCGAGGCTCCAGCCTCTCCAGCCTATGTGTCGGCCCGGCCCTGCACGCCTCCAATGAATGTGGCCAGGCAATTTGCATGACAACGTATGCAAATTCCTCAGCAAGCACAAGCTGCAAAACTGACAGAAGCTCTTCTTTCCAAAGTCCTGCAGCATGCAAACCTACACAATGGTCAAAAGGCTGCCTGCCTGCACAGGCAGCTGAGCAAATCATCACATTCCTGTACTGGAAACAATCTGTTCTGCTAATGTTCTATTTCTTAGCTGCACTACACATACAAATCATTATATCATAAGTTTATTATCACTTCAGATGCCCTTTAAAGTGGACCTGAACTCAGAACATCCTCTCTGCTCTAAAAGATACACAACAGCGTAATAACCTTTAAAGAAAAACATTTCTTTGTTACAGCTGATACAAATTCTAAAATACATCTGCACTGTTTCTACTTCCTGATTCATGGAAGCAGACATATTTTTAATAGCCTGTGCTTTCAAATGAGCTTATCTGCCATCTCTGCCATGGCAGTCATGTGACACGGAGAGATTAAATTACAACTTGTGATTAGACACAAATCAGGTGGAATTACACAGGCTCACTCTCTAAATATATACAGGTGCATTTGTCTCCTTTTTCCTTCTGTTTTGTGCAAGAGTTCAGGTCCACTTTAATTCCCCTGATCAGTGACCTATAGCTCTCTGCTTACCTCCAATGCCAATGCAAAGTGCCTGGCAGTCCTTCTGATCATTAATATTATTATTTATCATTTATATAGAACCAACATCTTCTGCAGTGCTGTGCAGAGCATATTGTCTTGTCACTTAACTCTCTCATAGGGGCTCACAATCTAATCCCTACCATAATCATATGTCTATATATGTATCGTGTAGTGTGTGTATGGTAGTCCAAGGCCAATTTAATGGGAGAAGCATATTAACAAATATGTATGTTTTTGGGATGTGTGAGGAAACCAGAGTACTGATGCAGACACAGGGAGAACATACAAACTCTGTGCAGATAGTTCCTTGGCTGAGATTCGAACCAGGGACCCAGTGTTACAAGATGAGAGCGCTAACCACTACGCCACCGTGCTGCATCTAAAACTTCTAGCCACAGACTCTGAACAAGCATGCCAATGATATGTTTCTGACTAAATCTAAACATTAGTGCAGCACTTTTCTCCTGTCAGACTCAAAGCGCTCAAGTGCTGCAGCCACTAAGGGTGTGCTCAAGTGGCCACCCTGTAGTGTTAGAAGGTCTTTCCCAAGAACTTCTTACTGAATAGGTACTGACCCTAGCCAGGATTTGAACCCTGATCTCCCATGTCAAAGGGAGAAACCGTAACCAAGAATTGAACTTCATCCCAATCAGTAGCTGATACCTCCTTTCCCATGAGAAATATTTTCCTTTTCACAAACGGATCATCGGAGGCTCTGTAACGCTGATATTGATGTGAAACCCCTCCTACAGTGTGATGTCAGGACCATGGTTCTGACATCACACTGTGGGAGTCTTGTTGCATTGTGGGGAATAACAGCTGTTTCCAACTGCCAAACAAGCAAGCATCATCTCCTTCCACTGACATCCCCTGCCAGCAGTAAAAATGGCACCATGTGGTAAATGTCAGAATGTAAATCAGGGAGAGGAAAGATTTTACAATGGGCAAACACTAACTAAATCATTTATACATAATTATTGTAAAAATGAAGCACTTTTTTATTACATTTTTTATTACTTTTTTATCACACTCAGAAACGCAAATCGCAATCGCCTATTTCATATTGGAACACAATATGGAATAGGATACAGTCTGTTACAGGCCTTTCTGTACCACTAAGTCCCTACACAGCCCTTTTGGGTGATAAATTACCCCAATCACAGACTGATCCAACATATTGAGGGGCTGGCTAAAGTTCATCTGACCTCTTAATGGTAGCAGCTCTCCCTTAAAGTGTACATAAACCGAAGGTAGTACAAATAGTTTTACTTACCTGGAGCTTCTACCAGCCCCCTGCAGCCGTCCTATGCCTGTGCCGGTCCTCAACGATCCTCCGGTCCTCTGCCGCAGCTTAGTTTCTTTTCTGCCTTACCAATGGGCCTTACCAAAGAGTGATTAGCAGTTTTGGTATTGGGGAGGATTAAGTAAACAAAGTGGTCCTTAGACCCAGAGTATTCAGTGAGCTGATCCAAGGCCTCCAGGTCCTCTGGAAATTGATCAGTTGGAGGGCCACTGTGCCTGTGCGGCCCTGGCCACTCGCGTCCTTGTTCACACTCCCGTCCTCTGAGGGAACGTTTCTTCATCCCTGAAGGGCAACAGTGATTGATTGTGTGTATGGCTGAAAAACTGCTGCTGACTGTCCAAAGTTAAATAACGCACACGCAAATGAAAAATCGCATGCAATGTAAATCACAGTGAACCAGCCATTAACATACATTGGGTGTGCATTGGTTCATGTTTTCTGATGTGGTACACACATATAACTTACCCTGTATGAACTAAATGTTCTCCCAGACCAGGCACAGAGGAGAAAACCTTCATGACTTAGTAAAAATGACTGTACGTTTACCAGTAATGGATGCGAACCATTTGCTTTCTTTGCGCATATATAACAAACCCATGAGAGCTTCAGACTTCAGATATCCCAGCATCCTATCCACAAGCCTACAGACCCCGTGCCACGGGTGTAACTACAGGGGAGCAGCTCATACACCCGCAGGGGGGCCCAGAGCTGGGATGGGGGGGGGGGACTACTAACCTTCCTTTACTCCAATAAAGAGGTCTGTCTTTCAGATCAGGTGTTTTTGTTGCTACACTTGTTATGGGTGTGAAGGTTATGGCCCTTGCAAGATGGGACCTCAGGCTGTGAGGGTCACCAGGGGTAGGCAAGGGAAAGGGTGTGAACCTTTTTTTTTGGGGGGGGGGGTTGCATCATTATGAGGAGGGCATGATTTGTAGTTAAACCCTTGCCCAGTGCCTTACATTATTATTATTTTGCATGATACAGTAACCTAGTAGTATGCACAAAGAACAGACTTAAATCAAAATACTTTCCCACTGAATTTGTGCAGAAGAGGATTCCTGTGATAAACACCTGTTTGCTTTGTGCACCTCTTCATCACAGGTACAAGCTGCTGAATGTCAGGCTATACATGTCCAGATTTTTATATTCATTACCTGTACTAACTACAGGTGTGTACAGGGTCTTCTCAAAAAATTAGCATATTGTGATAAAGTTCATTATTTTCTGTAATGTACTCATAAACATTAGACTTTCATATATTTTAGATTCAAATACACACAACTGAAGTAGTTCAAGCCTTTTATTGTTTTAATATTGATGATTTTGGCATACAGCTCATGAAAACCCAAATTTCCTATCTCAAAAAATTAGCATATTTGATCCAACCAATAAAAGAAAAGTGTTTTTAAAACAAAAAAAGTCAACCTTCAAATAATTATGTTCAGTTATGCACTCAATACTTGGTCGGGAATCCTTTTGCAGAAATGACTCCTTCAATGCGGCGTGGCATGGAGGCAATCAGCCTGTCGCACTGCTCAGGTGTTATGGAGGCCCAGGATGCTTTGATAGCGGCCTTAAGCTCATCCAGAGTGTTGGGTCTTGCGTCTCTTAACTTTCTCTTAACAATATCCCACAGATTCTCTATGGGGTTCAGGTCAGGAGAGTTGGCAGGCCAATTGAGCACAGTAATACCATGGTCAGTAAACCATTTACCAGTGGTTTTGGCACTGTGAGCAGGTGCCAGGTCGTGCTGAAAAATGAAATCTTCATCTCCATAAAGCTTTTCAGCAGATGGAAGCATGAAGTGCTCCAAAATCTCCTGATAGCTAGCTGCATTGACCCTGCCCTTGATAAAACACAGTGGATAAACACCAGCAGCTGACATGGCACCCCAGACCATCACTGACTGTGGGTACTTGACACTGGACTTCAGGCATTTTGGCATTTCCCTCTCCCCAGTCTTCCTCCAGACTCTGGCACCTTGATTTCTGAATTACATGTAAAAGTTGCTTTCATCTGAAAAAAGTACTTTGGACCACTGAGCAAAAGTCCAGTGCTGCTTCTCTGTAGCCCAGGACACTCGCTTCTGCCGCTGTTTCTGGTTCAAAAGGGGGTTCATGCTTCCATCTGCTGAAAAGCTTTATGGAGATGAAGATTTCATTTTTCAGCACGACCTGGCACCTGCTCACAGTGCCAAAACCACTGGTAAATGGTTTACTGACCATGGTATTACTGTGCTCAATTGGCCTGCCAACTCTCCTGACCTGAACCCCATAGAGAATCTGTGGGATATTGTTAAGAGAAAGTTAAGAGACGCAAGACCCAACACTCTGGATGAGCTTAAGGCCGCTATCAAAGCATCCTGGGCCTCCATAACACCTGAGCAGTGCGACAGGCTGATTGCCTCCATGCCACGCCGCATTGAAGGAGTCATTTCTGCAAAAGGATTCCCGACCAAGTATTGAGTGCATAACTGAACATAATTATTTGAAGGTTGACTTTTTTTGTTTTAAAAACACTTTTCTTTTATTGGTTGGATCAAATATGCTAATTTTTTGAGATAGGAAATTTGGGTTTTCATGAGCTGTATGCCAAAATCATCAATATTAAAACAATAAAAGGCTTGAACTACTTCAGTTGTGTGTATTTGAATCTAAAATATATGAAAGTCTAATGTTTATGAGTACATTACAGAAAATAATGAACTTTATCACAATATGCTAATTTTTTGAGAAGACCCTGTATATACTGTATGCTTCACAAGTAAAATCCTCATAGTAACCCACAAACATTCCAAGTGTGTTTCATATATACTGATAGGCCCCGTTCACATTACATCCGTCCGTATTTCGGCAACGCGTGCAGGAGGCAGACACGCACGAATATCAGAAGTCCATAGACTGCACTATCTGATGTTCACACTGCATGCATTGCGGACCAGTGCGGTGCACAAACACATGCGCACGCATTTTTGGCCAAAACGCGCAGAGGACCCATTCACTACAGTGAATGGGATCAGCCACACAATGCATGCTAACGCAGATGGCGTGCGATCTTACGCATTGCGGTCCGATCGCATGGCCATCTGCGTCTGATGATGTGAACGAGGCTTAACTTACTTGCCTAGAACAGTGTTTCTCAACATTTTATTGGTATATACCCCTTTTAAAACCGTGTACTCACCAAGTACCCCCTAGCATAGGAAACATTATCACAGGTACCCCTTGACAAATATATATTTAATCCTAGTACATGATACTTGGTTCCTTAACCATTTCCAAGCATTTACTATTGCTTTTAATTAGCTAAAATACAAATCTGGTGTTGTTTAAATGAGATTTATAATTTTATTAAAACTCTAAATTTGTTGTTCTTAGTTAAGTATAGCACGCCTAAGTACCCCCTGGAACCATCAGAAGTACCCCCTAGGGTACGCGTACCACACGTTGAGAACCTAGGGCCTAGAGCAGTGGTCCTCAAACTAAGGCCCGCGGGCCGAATGTGGCCCCCTAAGGCTTTCTTACCGGCCCCCCACACAGAAAATGTATTGCTTATAAATGCAGTCAGCTACATCTTTAAATATTGGTGGTCCACATATGGAATAGCAGTGCAGCACCCCCCATCCACATGGAAGCCAGAAAGCAGAAATTTTGCTGGTTTCCAATCAAATTCCACATCAGGTGACACTGCTGTCCAATTGGCTTGCAGATTGTCACCTGGGTATGCTTCACTGTCTGGTCCGCAAAGACTTCTACATCATTTTATGTTTACTCCGGCCCACCAGCGGTCTGAAGTATGTTGACCCGGCCCTCAACCCAAAACGTTTGGGGACCCCTGGCCTAGAACATCAAACTGCCATTCAGTATGAAGAGGCCACAGTGGTGAATAGCACTTTGCTGACACCTGCTGGCCATTTTCAATTGTACAACAGACAGCTTTGAATATAGATGAATATCATTTATTGACACAAACGATAAGCATAAAATACATTTTTTTGTATTTCTTTTCATTTCGAGGATTACAATAATTTTTTTCTGATTGTAATACTTGAAAAATCTGACCAATGTATCACACACTTTTTTTTCAATAATTGTAAATTGTAATTTGTAATTGTAAATGTAATTTGTAATTGTAAATTGTACCTGGGTCTATAAATCAAGTACTTGATCATCTAGACTAAACCATTCAATTCCATTTACCAAAAGACTTGGCCAATCGACTTAAAAAAAAAAATACATAGAAAATTTGATTCAGATTTCTAAAAGTTATATTAAAAAAAAGCTTTACATTTTTCTGTACAACCAAACATTTTTTTTATCAAATTGTCATACAATTGGACCATTTTATTGCACAGTTTGTGGCCACCTTAAGCTTTCAGAATACGCTACCTCCATCCTGTTTCATCTAACATTTCTCTTGAGTTTTGTTGTAGGCTATTTTTTCTCTTAATCAAGTTGCATGTGAAATGATTTCATTTCTTATTGTAGCATGCAGTGTTTGCTGGTATACTTTCAAACAATTTTTGGTTTTGTGGAGGTGTCAAAACACATGAAAATGCAAAAAGGCCATTAACCGATTCATTAACCGCTTCCAAACTGCAGTCATTAAAATCTACACCCTGTTCGTAGCTGCTTATTCCTACCAAGGCGTAGATTTCAATTACCGCATTCGCAGGGACTCGCCGTTACTGACGAGTGCGCCGCTCTCCCACAGGTCCCTCGCTCTGCCGACGTATGACGTAATTGTATTGGCTCCTGACCCCATGATCACTGTGAGCCAATCTCATTGGCTCACATTGATCACAGAGTCAGGAGGCAATGAAACCAGCTCCTGACCGGTTCACAGAGCTCTGCCATCATAGAGACACAGAACGAGGGGCCAGTGGCAACAGATGAATGGTGTGAACAGCGATAGCGGAGGGTTTGTGCGGTGATACATTGCTTGGAGCCATTTTTTGGTCCTTAAAGAACATTCGAGGTGAAATGTGACATGATGAGATAGACATGTGTATGTACAGTGCCAAGCACAAAAATTACTAGACTGTGTTCTTTTTTTTCTTTCTCTGCCTGAAAGAGTTAAAAATCAGGTATGCAAGTGACAGTTACTGTCTGGGTCGGGACTGGATCAGACTATAGCATAACCCTCACTGATTAGTAATTACAGCCATAAAACACTTTCCTGTCAGTAAACGGCTTCTGAGAGCAGGAAAGAGATAAGAAGGGTCAATAATTTATAGATTTGAGCTCTAGCATAATTCAATGAACCTGTAATTGAGCAGAGACAACGAAGCAGTAAAAACTTAAATACTAGATTTAAGTATAAAATAAAACTGTGGGATATCTTAAAAGGTAATTTTAAGGAGAAGGAGGATGAATACAATTGTTTTTCTCATCAGTTTATTTTCACCTCAGATGTCCTTTAAGGGGTCAGAGACTGCTGGTACGCAAGTGGCTAAAGGAGAATTTAGGCGCTGGAAATAGCCGCTACTAGAATATCAGTAAAACTACAGTTATTATACTATTTTGCATTGCTAATTCCAATAGTAAAATAATGGTAAATGTTACCAATATTTTACTATAACTAATCATAACCCTATTCTCACACAGAGTCCTCCCTCAAACGAAGCTTTAAAGGCCTTGTTTCCATCTGTCTGCTTCTATCCGCTTCTGTCCGCTTTCCAGCAACATGTATCAATCTGTAACATTGATGTGCTGATAAAAAGCTGATAGAAGCGCACAGATAGAAACAAAGCCTAACTGTCCCCACCCCCCTACTGATACATAGCTGTAACTAACGCCCTACCAATGCCTAACCCCAACCACCAATCCTATTGATGCCTAACACTAATCACCCCTGCTGATGCCTAGCCCTAACCACCGACCCCTTCCATTGACCCCCCCCCAAGCAATGCATAACCTTAAAATACCCTCCCCACTGATGTCTATCCTTAACCACCTAACACTGCAGTGTAATTGTAGACAAAAACATGAATTCATCTATTACGTTCAATATTTTTACCCTCTACTTTTTTGTTGGGGGACAGGAACCATTTGGAATATTGACCATGAAGTGCCAAAAGGGAAAGTGGGGGACATAGGCAAGGTCATGTGCAATAAGTATAGCATACCAATGCTTCTTTGCCCTCAGTATGCACACATACTGGGGATGGAATGATCAAGCCCCAAGTACTAGCAACTGTCACATCCAAAGCTTAGGTCATTAAAAAAAAAGTTAATTATAGATGTCCCACTATTGAATATTAATCATGCTGATACTAGGGGATGTAAAAAATTGCTGCCCCCACCATGCGTCACCACTTCACCTCATGGAACTGTGTATAGGCTTCCCAGTGCCTCCAAAATGAGCCCCAGCTTTCTTGTCCACAGTGTTTCCACAGACTTGTATGCTTCCCGCAAAACTTTCCCACAGCTTTGAAGTGCAATCTTTCTACGGACAGAGAATAGGATACCTGTGACTGCTACAGAAATGGAGGGACTGCCTTCTATAGCTGAAACCATGGGCGTAACAATAGGGCCTGCAGCTATGGGCGTAACAATAGGGCCTGCAGCCCCTGCTTCCGCGCGGGGGGGGGGCACTCAGGGCTGTTTTGGGGGGCTGGAGGGGACGCAGCATGAGGGGAAAGCCATGGCCTCACCTCGGGCTCTCCCCTCCAGCTTAAATTAGTGTCTGGGCAGCAGCGGACAGATACTTACCTTCCTTGCGTTCCACCGGGAATGTTCCTTTTTTTAGCGTCTTTGACGTCGCTTACTGTATAAACAGTGCACAGTTCGTGAGTTACACAAAAATAAATCATATTTACATGTAAATATGTATTTTACGCTTACAAAAATCAAATCCTTTCCTTCTTTCCATGGCCTGTGAAAGAAATCTGCTACATAGTTTGACAGTAGGTCTACAATAAACAACAAGTAAAACTTGTGAACAACCAGTGCCACCTTGTGGTTATTAGGAACAGTTACATATTGTATGCTAACACAGTTGTAACTGAATAATTATTTTATTACAATAATAAAGCTGGATTCAAAACTACTACTTGCAGAGGTATGCAGACCACCTGTAACTTCCGGCAAATATTAACCACTTCGCATCCAGACCTTGTTTTCCCCTTATTGACCAGAGCAGTTTTGACGCTTTAGCGGTGTCCCTATTCAATCAGCAATAACTTTATCCCTACTCACTACACCTAAATGATCTATATATCGTTTTTTTCAAGACAAACCAGGCTTTCAATGGGGGGTATTTTGTCCCAAGAACAATTTTGTTTTCTAGGCATTTTAATTGAAAAAAGGGAACAAAAATTAAAAAAATGCATTATTTCTCAGTTTTTAACAATTCCAGTTTAAAAATAAAAAGTACCACAGTTTATAAAACCATTCCACCAGTTAATGTCCCCCCTAATATAGTCAGATGTGCCCCGAGTATCAGCCCAACCTTCCCAGTTTAGCCAGATGTGACCCCAATATCGGCACCCCGGTATAGTCAGATGTGTCCCATGTATCTACCACCCCCCAGTACAGAGAGACAGTAACGCCGCCAGGATTGGCACCCCTCATTATAGGCAGTTGTGTCCCCCGGATAAAATTTCCCCCTTTATAGCCATATGTACCCCCAGAATTGCCCCCCCCCCCACCAATTATAGCCAGATGTGCCCCCAGTATTAGGTTACCCCCTCCCCCAGATAATCAAATGATCCCCCATTGTCAGATGTCATCCCCCCCAGTTACCCAGATGCCTGGCAGTTTTTTTGCACCCCCAAACCCCCCCCCCCCCCCCCCAGTGTGGGTAGCCAGATGTATGACACCCCCCCCCCCCCCATTAGGCAGCCCCTCCGTGCACAGATGCTAAAAAAATGTAAATAAAGCCGCCGCTCTCTCACCTTACCTCGTTCCAGCGATGAGCCTGCAGCCTGAGCATCCGATCCCAGCTCTGAACTCAGCCGCGTATTGCCGGTGACCCGGGTCCCGGCTTGATGACGTCATCAAGCCGGGACCCGGGTCACCGGCAATACGCGGCTGAGATCAGAGCTGGGATCGGATGCTCGGGCTGCAGGCTCATCGCTGGAACGAGGTAAGGTGAGAGAGGCGGCTTTATTTACATTTTTTTTAGCCATCTGTGCACGGAGGAGGGGGAGATGAAGGATCACGCTGTTTGTTACAGCGGTGATCGTTCATCCGCGGGGGGGTCACTAATTGGCTACAAGGGAACATGTTCCCTTTTGCCAATTAGTAAGGCAACCGACAGTGCCGGGGGGTGCGCTCTGAAGCGCACCTGTCCCTGCACAAAAGGGCTTAAGGCAGGTCAGTATATCTACGTGGCTGTGGCTTGGAGAGTGCCACAGCTGACGTAGATATACTGTAGTGGTGGGGAAAGTGGTTAAGAACCACCTATGACCACTGCTGACAAAGGATAGGGGCAACCTGTGACTGTTGACAGAGACTGGGCACTACCTGTGACTGCTGTCTTGCAGACACTGGGGGACACTTGTAACGATTGGCATATATATCAGGCCTCTTGTGACTATTGACAGATACAGTATTGGAGGCTGCTTGTAATTGCTGGCAGACATTGATTCATGTTGTGACTGTGGCCGAGATTTAGAAGCCATTTGTGACTGTTAACAAGCATTTGCGGCCACTTTATATTATTAGGAGAGATTAAGAGGCACCTGTAACTGATCATACAGACTGGGTTTCCTGACAATGGTTCAAGTCCGCACCATATCACAGCTGGCAACTTTATGTCCAATAGTAAGCAGGACAGCAAGAGAAAAACCTTTTGACAGTTAACATGATGTCCCAATTTACCCACTAGACTCTGTCCCACATGTACTGTGTACTACTGCTTTGGACAGACTCACCATCATCATCCACATAAGGGAATCCAGAAGAGGTGGGTTGGGGTTATCAGCCATTTTTTACCTGTTAACACCAAAGTGACTCCGCCCACCTTGGCTGTGCTACTGCTGAAATATGTTAATACTGTTACAGCTGGATCTGCGGTATTACACACACACACACAAACGCACGCACGCACGCACGCACGCACGCACACACACACACACACACACACACACACACACACACACACACACACACGTGGGAAACTTAGTATTCCCCAGCGACTGTACTGCACATGTTCAAAGTCTGTGTTACAGGCGGCTGTATTGAGCAGGCAAAAGCAAATATCGCTGTAGCTGTGCCTTGCTTTCTGCAAAAGCAAAGTGTATTCCATGTGCAAAAATTGAGTGTTTGCTCAGAAATAAGGTAAAAATAAAGATAGTTATTAGATATTATAATGCACATTTAAAAGGTAAGTGTGTGTGTGCATGTGTGTGTGTGTGTGTGTGTGCATGTGTGTGTGTGTGTGTGTGTGTGCGTGCGTGCGTGCGTGCGTGTGTGTGCGTGTGTGTGTGCGCGTGTGTGTGTGTACAAACCGTTTGAATTTAATGCAAACTTATGCAATGTACGCACGCAGCCATGGAGTCCTACCTCTACATAGAAAATACAGTGATGTGAAATTTTTTTTGCCCCCTTCCTGATTTCTTATTCTTTTGCATGTTTGTCACACTTAAATGTTTCTGCTCATCAAAAACCGTTAACTATTAGTCAGAGATAACATAATTAAACACAAAATGCAGATTTAAATTATGGTTTTTATTATTTAGTGAGAAACAAAACTCCAAACAGGGCCGTTTCTGGGGCCGTGCGGCCCGTGCCGCTGCCCTGGGCGCAGAGGAAGGGGGGGGGGCGCTGTGATGGCGGGGGCCGGGGGGAGCCGCGGGCCGGGGAGGGCAGCCCGACCTCTCCCTCCCTCTCTCCGGGTTGCTCCATGCTCCCCCCCTCGGACTGCAGCAGAGTTAACGGGCAGGGAAGCGCTGCAGCTGCTATACACAGTTACTCACCTCCCTGGATCCGATCGCCGCTCACTAGCCGCTGGTCTCCTCCTCTGCAATGTAGACGCTGATACACACACTCCTTACAGGAAGCAGCGTGTGTATCAGCAGCTACATTGCAGAGGAGGAGACCGGCGGCTAAAGAGCGGCGATCGGATCCAGGGAGGTGAGTAACTGTGTATAGCAGCTGCAGCGCTTCCCTGCCTGTTCTGCTGCAGTCCGAAGGGGGGAGCATGGAGAGCGGCCCGGAGAGAGGGAGGGAGAGGTCGGGCTGCCCTCCCCGCGGCTCCGGCTCCCCCCCCCCCGCCATTGTGAGGGGGCACCTACCTACCTACTTAACCTCTGGGGAAGCTACCTATCTAAACTATTCTGGGGGCACCTACCTAATCTAACCTGTACTCGGGGGCAGCTACCTATCTAACCTATACTGGGGGGCAGCTACCTATCTATCCTATACTGGGGGGCACCTACCTAATCTAACCTGTACTGGGGGCAGCTACCTATCTAACCTATACTGGGGGCAGCTACCTATCTAACCTATACTGGGGGGCAGCTACCTATCTAACCTATACTGGGGGGCAGCTACCTGTCTAACCTATGCTGGGGGGCAGCTACCTATCAAATCTATGCTGGGGGGCAGCTACCTATCTAATCTATGCTGGGGGCACCTACCTATCTAACCTATACTGGGGTGCAGCTACCTATCTAACCTATACTGGGGGCACCTACCTAATCTAACCTATACTGGGGGCACCTACCTACCTATCTAACCTATACTGGGGGGCACCTACCTAATCTAACCTATACTGGGGGCAGCTACCTATTTAACCTTTACTGGGGGCACTTACTTATCTAACCTGTATTGGGGGGCAGCTACCTATGTAACCTATACTGGGGGGGCAGCTACCTATCTAACCTATACTGGGGGCACCTACCTAATCTAACCAATACTGAGGGGCAGCTACCTAATCTAATCTATACTGGGGGGCAGCTACTCATCTAACCTATACTGGGGGGCAGCTACCTATCTAACCTATCCTGGGGGCACTTATCTAACCTGTATTGGGGGCACCTACCTAGCTAGCCTATACAGGTGGCAACTATATTGGCTACCTATGCTGGGGGCACCTATCTAACTAACCTATACTGGGGGCACCTACCTATCTAACCTATGCTGGGGGCAACTATACTGGCTACCTATATTGGAGGCACCTACCTAGCTAACTTGTACTGGGGGCACCTACTTATCTAACTTATACCGGGGGGTGGGGGTGCCTGCCTATCTAACATATACTGGGGGCAACTATACTGGCTACCTATACTGGAGGCAACTACTTGGCTAACCTATACTGGGAGCAACTTTACTGGCTCACCAATGCCTGGCCACCTATACTAGGGGGGGACATAGAGCTGGCTACCTATACGGGGGGGGCGCAATTTTTACACCCTCGCCCTGGGTGCATTTTAGCCTAGAAACTGCACTGACTCCAAATCTACATGGCCCTGTGTGAAAAAGTGATTGCCCCCCTTGTTAAAAATAACTGGTTTATCACACCTGAATTCAATTTCTGTAGTTACCCTCAGGCCTGATTACTGCCACACCTGTTTCAATCAAGAAATCACTTAAATAGGAGCTATCTGACACAGAGAAGTAGACCAAAAGCACCTCAAAAGCTAGACATCATGCCAAGATCCAAAGAAATTCAGGAACAAATGAACACACCAGCAAATCCACCTCTGAATGGCTGAAGAAAAACAAAATAAGGACTTTGGAGTGGCCTAGTCAAAGTCCTGACCTGAATCCTATTGAGATGCTGTGGCATGACCTTAAAAAGGGGGTTCATGCTAGAAAACCCTCAAATAAAGCTGAATTACAACAATTCTGCAAAGATGAGTGGGCCAAAATTCCTCCAGAGCTCTGTAAAAGACTCAAGATGCAGGGAGGATGAAATCCGCACACCCACGGGTAAAGTCCAAGGGTTTTTATTGATTCAAATCCAACTCACAAAAACAGTAAAACGGCTGTTTTACTGTTTTTGTGAGTTGGATTTGAATCAATAAAAACCCTTGGACTTTACCCGTGGGTGTGCGGATTTCATCCTCCCTGCATCCTGACCTGCCGTTTGCTTTCCAGCACCCTACACAGGGTAACCAGAGGTAGAGCGGTTTTCTCCTTTCAATCTTCTGTAAAAGACTCGTTGCAAGTTATCACAAACACTTGATTGCAGTTATTGCTGCTAAGGGTGGCCCAACCATTTATTAGGTTCAGGGGGCAATTTCTTTTTCACACAGGGCCATGTAGGTTTTGAGTTTTTTTTCTCACTAAATAATAAAAACCATCATTTAAAACTGTATTTTGTGTTCAATTATGTTATCTTTGACTAATAGTTAACGGTTTTTGATGAGCAGAAACATTTAAGTGTGACAAACATGCAAAAGAATAAGAAATCAGGAAGGGGGCAAATAGTTTTTCACATCACTGTACATAGAAACAAGGGGCGGCAGCGCACAGAAAAGGAAAAGAGACAGAGGTCCATATGCAATTATTTTTTTTCACCTGAGTTATCTCCTAGGAGATCATTTTCATATTCTCTTTAAACTAAATCTTCAGCATTTTTTACAATTAAAAAAGTACCCAAAAGTTGGTGAAAAGGTACTATCAATTTTATTTTTAGTGGAGGATTTAGTGGATTTTCTAGCTTGCTGGTGGCTTAAAAGGTATTTTAGTTGTGAAAATGTCACCTAGGAGAAACTCGGGAGAAAAAGTGAATTGCATATAAGCCAGGGGCTCTTATGCTGGGAATACACGGGCCGATCCGGCGGCCGATTAGCCGCCGGATCGACCCCAGCCGCATCCCCGCTCGTCCGTGCGCGCGGATCGATAACCGCTCGTCCCCGCCGGCGCTCCTTATCAGCCTCTCGATTCCCTGCCATTGTCCGCCAGCGGGGATCGAGCGGGCGGGGGTCGAGCAGCATGATCGGACCAGCTGAATATTATCAGCTGGCCGGATCAGCTGCTCGATACACGGTACAGAAACGTACCATGTATCCCCAGCATTAGTCCCACAATGTAAATGCGCCCAAGAGTCAAACACATAGGAATACATTGCAATTAAAAACACCTTTCTATCAGCTAAAAAAAATGCAAAATGCAAACTTGCCTAATTATATGCTTTGACTGTGCTGGAGGGGGGTGTGGTCATCATGCATGCTCACCAGAAATATTAATTACTAAAAACAGGGGGGGGGGGGGGGGACAGCACAAACCATTTGAATTTGATGCAAACTTATGCAATGTATGCATGCAGCCTTGGAGTCCCACCTCCACATAGAAAATACACAGAAACAAGGGGCTGCAGCACACAGAAAAGGAAAAGCAGAGACAGGGGATCTTGGTCCCACAATGTAAATGCGCTCAAGCTCACCGACTACATACATATATTATATACTTGTAACGATTGGTGTCAGCACACAGAGAGAATCTGATTATTGGTGATCTGATTGGTGACCAAGAATGCAGATATATACCTGATTATTGATGATCTGCAGAATCACCGATAATACAGATATATTGCTAACCTCTGGACACCTATAAATGTGTGAGTGCTTGGTGTAACAGTAGTCAGGGCTGTATTTAGGGTTTGGGCTCCCCTAGGCACCCCAAACCTACGGCGCCCCCCCCAGGAGAACGTTGGCCGCGGCGAAAAATGGGCGTGGTCACAGATTGCAGTGGGCGTGTCCATAACACAGTGGGTGTGGCCAATTAAAATATCCTAGTAAGAGTGCAGCCCAAAGTCAGTGGGACCATGGTTTCTCCCTGGGTATAAGTAAAGTGACCTTAAAAAAGCAAGTAGGAAATGTCCCCCCCCCCCCCCCACACACACACACACACATTAGCCAGTGTTCTCTTGCACAAAATAGTGGTAGGTATTAGAGTGTGAGCTCCCCTGAGAAAAGTCAGTAACATGACTATGTTCTCTGCAAAGTGCTGCAGAAGATGCCAGTGCTATATAAATACATAATAATATGGTAGGACATTAGACTATGGGAGAATTAGATTGTAAGCTCCTCAGAGGATAGTCAGTGACATGACTACGTACTCCGTGAAGTACTTCTGAAGATGTAAGTGCAATATAGTACAGTGGTATGGCAGCATGATGGCGTAGTGGTTAGCACTCTCGCCTTGCAGTGCTGGGTTCCTGGTTCGAATCCTAGCCAGGTCAACATCTGCAAGGAGTTTGTATGTTCTCCCTTTGTCTGTGTGGGTTTCCTTAAGACACTCTGGTTTCCTCCCACATCCCAACAACATACGATACAGATAAGTATAATGTTAATTGGCTTCCCCTAAAAATTGGCCCTAGACTACGATACATACATAGACATATGACTATGGTAGGGATTAGATTGTGAGCCCCTCTGTGGGACAGTTATGTGACAAACCAATACATACTCTGTACAGCGCTACGTAATATGTTGGCGCTATATAAATAATTAGTATAAGTACAGTAGCCAGGTCTATAGGTGTCCAAATGTAGACATACTATAGGTGTCCCCAGTATAGATATCCAGGTCTATAGGTATCCCCAGTTTAGGTAGTAGTCAGGGGCGTAACTAGAAATCACTGGGCCCCCTTGCGAGAATTTGGATGACCCCCCCCCCCATAGGTGCCAAATAATCATAATGGGGCAGCGTTTCACCATAAAATAATCACAATGTGTGCAGCATTTTAGCAGAGAATAATCACGAGTGCAACATTTCAGCAAAGAATAATCGCAATGTGGGCAACATTTCACTAGAAAATAATCGCAATGTGGGCAACATTTCACCAGAAAATAATCGCAATGTGGGCAACATTTCAGCAAAGAATAATCGCAATGAGTGCAACATTTCAGCAAAGAATAATCGCAATGTGGGCAACATTTCACCAGAAAATAATCGCAATGAGTGCAACATTTCAGCAAAGAATAATCGCAATGTGGGCAACATTTCACCAGAAAATAATCGCAATGAGTGCAACATTTCAGCAGAGAATAATCGCAATGTGGGCAACATTTCACCAGAAAATAATCGCAATGTGGGCAACATTTCACCAGAAAATAATCGCAATGAGTGCAACATTTCAGCAGAGAATAATTGCAATGTGGGCAACATTTCACCAGAAAATAATCACAATGTGGGCAGCATTTCAGCAGTAAATCACACAGTGGGCAGCATAACACCAGTGGGCTGGCTGAGTACCTGGCTGGGTGAGCGGGTAGTGGGCTGGCTAGGTAGCTCGGTGAGCAAGCAGTGGGCTGGCTGAGTAATTAATTGCAGTATTTGTATAGCGCCTTTCTCCTGTTGGACTCAAAGCACTTGCGAGGCAGCCACTAGAGCGCACTCAGTAGGCAGTAGCAGTGTTAAGGAGACTTGCCCAAGAAACTTCTTACTGAATAGGTGCTGGCTTACTGAACAGGCAGAGCCGAGATTTTAACCCAGGTCTCCTGTGTCAGAGGCAGAGCCCTTAACCATTAAACTTTCCAGCCACTGGCTGGCTGGGTAAGCGAGCGGGCAGTGGGCTGGGCAGAGCCGGGACAAGGTCCTCCAGCACCCAAGGCTGAGACACCAAAGTGCGCCCCTCCATCCCTCCCACCCCAGCCATCACACACTGATTGCTATTAGACTAAGAGGCGCCACAGGGCCCACAACCTCCCCAACACCTTAATATCTAGTTATATGGCTTGCAGTCACTGCCATGTATCCCCTTTTCTTATTTCTTTCTGCTTCTAACACAATTAGGAATAACAGCTGAATGAATTCTGCGCCCCCTCCTACACTGCGCCCTGAGGCTGGAGCCTCTCCAGCCTATGCCTCGGCCCAGCCCTGGGGCTGGGTACCTGGCTGGGCAGCGGGTTGGCTGGGTACCTGGCTGGGCATGCGGGCTGGCTGGGTACCTGGCTGGCCATGCGGGCTGGCTGGGTACCTGGCTGGGCATGCTGGCTGGCTGGGTACCTGGCTGGGCATGCGGGCTGGCTGGGTACCTGGCTGGGCATGCAGGCCGGCTGGGCATGCAGGCCGGCTGGGTACCTGGCTGGGCATGCGGTCTGGCTGGGTCCCTGGCTGGGCATGCTGGCTGGCTGGGTACCTGGCTGGGCATGCTGGCTGGCTGGGCATGCGGGCTGGCTGGGTACCTGGCTGGACATGCGGGCTGGCTGGGTACCTGGCTGGGCAGCGGGCTGGCTGGGTACCTGGCTGGGCATGCGGGCTGGCAGGGCAGCGTGCTGGCTGGGTACCTGGCTGGGCAGCGGGCTGGCTGGGTACCTGGCTGGGCATGCGGGCTGGCTGGGTACCTGGCTGGGCATGTGGGCTGGCTGGGTACCTGGCTGGGCATGCGGGCTGGCTGGGTACCTGGCTGGGCATGCAGGCTGGCTGGGCCCCTGGCTGGGCATGCTGGCTGGCTGGGTACCTGGCTGGGCATGCTGGCTGGCTGGGTACCTGGCTGGGCATGCGGGCTGGCTGGGTACCTGGCTGGGCAGCGGGCTGGCTGGGTACCTGGCTGGGCATGCGGGCTGGCTGGGTACCTGGCTGGGCATGCTGGCTGGCTGGGTACCTGGCTGGGCATGCTGGCTGGCTGGGTACCTGGCTGGGCATGCAGGCTGGCTGGGTCCCTGGCTGGGCATGCTGGCTGGCTGGGTACCTGACTGGGCATGCGGGCTGGCTGGGTACCTGGCTGGGCAGTGGGCTGGCTGGGTACCTACCTGGCTGGGCGAGCTGGCTCCTGGCTGGGTAGCTGGACTGCAGTTGCCAGCGGCTCCTAGTCCTTCGCGTGTCTCCCGGCTTTTCCCGACTCGCTCCCGCCCTCCAGCAGAGCGGCAGCTGTTGGCCAGGCCCAGGACGTGATCCTTAACTCTGCATGCCGCCGCCTGGTCTAGTGACGTCACCAGACCAGGCGGCGGCATGCAGAGTTAAGGATCATGACCTGGCCGGCCGCTGCCACTCTGCTGGAGGGCGGGGGGTGAGCGAGCTCACCTTATCTGTAAGTGCGCTCTCCGCACATGAATAAAAAGAAAATAAAAAAAAATAAATGATCTATAGGTGGCCGCCCCCCCGAGGACTCGCCCATGGCACCGGCCCACGGGTGCCTCGTAATAGATACGGCCCTGACAGTAGTACTTTGAGTAATGCACCTCTGGAGCAGGTGATTGAAGGCAGTAAAGGAACACTGCTCTAAGAGCACAGGAACCTTCCAGCAGCCTGAGACTCTCCAAGGGGTGGAGTCAGGCTGGAGACAGGAAGGGCCAGCGAGTGAGTGACACCTGAAGGTGGATGTCACTATCTGGTCTGGAGACTATCTCTTAAGAGGAGAGATAGCTCTCGAGGTCGGACACGCCTGGTCGGTAACACACGGACAGATAAAGTACAAAGACAGAAGGCTGATTCGGTATCCAAGGCAAGCAGGGTCTGGCAACGGTATATCAGATATGCGAGGTACAGAATCAGAGGACAGAAGAGTAGTCAAGAAAGCAATAAGTCATAACAGATATCAAACAATGCCTAGTCTGGGTGTGAGGTCCGTGGTCTCTCCACCCTGGAACTAGTCTGATGTATATAACAAAATGATCGCACAAGTTCCCTAGTCTTGGGTGCGAGGTCCGTGGTCTCAGCACCCTGGAACTAGTCTGATGTATAACACAAATGATAATACAGTTCCCTAGTCTGGGTGCGAGGTCCGTGGTCTCAGCACCCTGGCACTAGTCTGGAGTATAACACAAATGATAATAAAGTTCCCTAGTCTGAGTGCGAGGTCCGTGGTCTCAGCACCCTGGAACTAGTCTGGAGTATAACACAAATGAAAATACAGTTCCCTAGTCTGAGTGTGAGGTCCTTGGTCTCTACACCCTGGAACTAGCTAAAGCATAAACAGAATAACAGTTCAAGTAATCTGGCTCAGTGTGAATTCCCAGGTCCACCTGGTTCAAACACACTGTTAGATCTGACTAAGGTCTGAGTGCTTCCACTTAGTGTTCGCAACGGCAGACAACTTGCAACTGGCCAGCAGTAACTATATATGGAGTAGTGCTCTCCAGCACCACCCCTAATTGATCAACCAATAGTATCCTGCTCTGGAGTCAGCTGATCGGCGTGATCAGCTGACTCTCTCTGCCCAGTATAAGAATTCTGCCTCTGAGCGCGCGCGCGTATTCCTAAGCCTGTGTGCACTAACAGACTCAGCCACACCAGACACACGCTGCCGCGTGCAAACCGCCGCGCTGGACACGGAACCAGCCGCCTTACTGTTGTTGCATGCGGCGGCTTTTCCGTGTTCTGCCCTGCTACCAGACACACGCTTCCGCATGCAAACCACCGCATTGGACGTGGAATCAGCCGCCTCCTCAGTAGCACACACGGCGGCTTTTCCGCGTTCTCTCACAATACTGCATGGAGTTTGTGTATACACACATATATGCATTGCAATGCAATTTTTAATCACGGTCACTGACTTCAATTGCAATGTGTTTCTGAGTGCAGAGCACAGAAATGTATGCAACAGTCTGTTACAAAATCGTGTACTGCTGCAATCCGCAAACGTGAATGAGATAGATTAGAAATCTTTACTTTAATGTCCTTGCGGATCGCAGACCACACTGTTAATGTCCTTGCGGATCGCAGACCACACTGTTACTGTCGTTGCGGATCGTAGACCAAACTCGTTGCTGAACAGCGGACAGTATAGTGTGTTTGTACAGTATACTGTGAATGAGGCCTAACTGTGCAAGCTATGCTATAGTGGTATCATGGGAGTCTGTGGTAGGAGAGCTGAGCTCTGCACACTGCTGCAGAACTTCACTCCCTGCAGCCCTCCAGCATGGTGCCACCTGCCAAGCACAAATCAGAGTGGAATGGGCAGGGCTTAGTTCAAAGCTGTGATTGAGGGATAGAACTCCAAGTGTGGCTGGGTAGAGCAGTGCCCCTCCCTCTTCACCAAGGTGACGGGCTAGCTGGAACAGTGACAGCAGGAACGGGCAAGTGGCTTCTAGACTCAGATGTGACATCCCCTTCACCACAGCAGGATGTCAAGTTTTTGTTTACAGGTGGTTCTGAACTGTAAGCAACCCAATTAAGTTTACTAAAGAAGATAATACGTGTAAACACAGCAGCCAATAACAATGTCTGTTGATAAGCTTTGAGTTTTTCCAGAAATACACACAGGATGAATGTGGCCCAGCGGAAATCAGTTTCTGATCCTTCGGGCGACATTGCAGGGCTGCCACTGTACAGATGTGTTACTTGCCTATGGCAATGTGTTATTTTGCTATATGGGCACCCTAACGTCATCGATTTGTACGCACTGCAGCTAGTTTACTAGCAGTATAGGCCCAGAGTAACAGCCTGTGTGATACTCACTGGAAGTAACATGCCTGCATTATAAAATACGGATAAAATCAGTAATGCATTATTCACATGAGCCAGTTTACCCCGCATCCAATGCATTGTGCTGTAATCCAGTGGACACTGACAGGAACGGGACAGGATAAATGAATCAGTGCTTTAACATGGACCACACATTTACACAGTGGCTCTTCCTGCTATATTACAAGTAGTATGGCACATATTTCTGGACAGCAGATGTGCTGCTATTCATTTGATAAACAGCACATATCCACTCATGAGCTGCAACAGAGTGATGTGCTCGACTATTAACATTGTGCTTATTTTTGTTAGCGCGGTGTAGATGATGAGAACCAGGCGTGAGGTCGCATTCACAGTGCCATGTTGCGGAGCTGCGTTATGAAGTCTTATAATGCAGTTACTGCACTGCAATGATAATCCTATGGGCCATTCACAGTGCGACGTTAACGTCGCGTTGAAAATGTTGCGTTGTGGTAACTCACTGCTTACAGTGTGTTACCTCTAACACAAACACGTTGCGACTTTAACGTCACATTAAACCGCAATGTCCCACTGTCAATATGCCCTCAGGGTCCCATTTTAAGACATTTTATGCACACTTGGGCTCTGAAGACTCCTTAAAGCGGAACTGTAGATACGTTTCAAACACACTGTTTCACTTTCCTGGAGCTTCTGCAAGCCCCCAGCAGCTGTCCTGTCCCACGCCGGTCCTCCTAGAGCCTCTGTTCTCCCGCCGCCGCCGCACCGTTCCGTACCTCAACTTGTAAGTCGAGGCCAGCGCAGCCCTGCCAAGTGTATCTTTTCTTTGTGTTCCCCTCTGCAATAGCGCTATTGCAGAGGAGAATGGGAAGAAAGGATATGCGTGGCCAGAGCCGCACAGGCACAGTGGCCTGACGGCGAAACCGAAAGTAGCTGGCGGCGGGAGAACGGAGACTCGTGGAGGACCGGCGCGGGACAGGACGGCTGCTGGGGGCTTACAGAAGCCCCAGGTAAGTGAAACAGTGTGTTTGAAACATATCTACAGTTCCGCTTTAAGGACTTGAAAGTTATATATTGAAAAGTAATATATACTTAGGCATCATTGATTGTCAAACTTTGTAAATGCCGTCGATGTTTGTTGCCAAAAACAATCATTTCTGATTGTCAGTGAAGTGTGAGTACAGACATTGTAGACAATATTTTTTAGTTTTCTATAGGAATGGTCAATGAGATACTAATAATTTAGAGCTAATGCAATTGTAATGTTCATTTTATGCAAATATATGTAGGCTGGATGTGGAGCAATGAACTACAGCAAGCTGACCCGCGTATAAGCCAAGGTACCCACTTTTCACTCAGAAACCAGGAAAAAGTGATTGACTTGTGTATAAGCTCTCTCCCCAGTATAGCCCCCTCCACAGTAGCCAGATGTGCCTCCAGTACAAGCCATTCTATCTCCTCATAACCAGATGAGCCCCAAGGAGGATACAGCGGTGTGTCAAGATGCCACTAGATTGCGTCGTAGATATGAGTCACAGCGATTGCCACACAAGAAGAGTCCCCAATCATTTCACCACTGACATGTTGCTAAACCGCTCCCCTCCATAAGCCGGGAGGCCAAGGTAGTCTTGAGCAATGCACTCTGCACACCATGTTGCAGGGGATGTGGGGCACAGACACAGCAGGGAGCCAGCTGGCAAATGCAGGATCACTAGTTAAAGATCCTAACACTCCTCTGCCAGTAACAATACCTGCTCCACCATCTGTTCTGCTCCATTGACTCGCACATAAGCTGAGTGGGTATCTTTTATCAGCACATTTTTTGGCCTAAAAAATAAGGCTTATACGCGAGTATATAAGATAGTCCAATTTCAGATGCAAACAATGGAGGCTAGGACCGGCACCAGTCTACTTTAGGGGACCCAGCAGGAAACATCAAAGGGAAATTCTTCTGATGTGATTGGGTGGGCAGCACCATCTCAAACTCCTAGGTTTCCAATAGGTTGTAGTAAACTATGCCCACACTATTCAGCTAATCACAAGTAACGCTTTGTGCTGTAAGAAAGTGCTTTGATTGGAGAACTGAGATTACCTGATGGGTCCCCTAAACTAGACTAGTGCCCTGAGACCAACAACAAATCACAATCCCAAATGTTAGCATTTGCGATCTGTTACACTTAAAGTGAACCTGTGATGAAGGGGAACAAAAGTTTTACACACACCTGAGCTTCCTCCAGCCCCCTCTGCTCAGATCGCTCCCATGTAGCACCACCTGTATCAGCTCCGTTCTCCGCGGCCAGTCAGGCATACTGTGCAGGCGTAGAACGCTCCCAGCCGTGGGAGCGAGATGGGAGAGTGTGCTTGGCTGCACTGTTCCTGCGCCGGCTAGCCCCGGAGAACGGGGCTGCTGTGGGAGGATCTAGGAGGCTTTTCACCCGCCCAGATGGGGCGATCTGCGCTGAGGGAGCTAGAGGAAGCCCCAGGTATGTATAAAACTTTTGTTCCCCTGGCTTCGCCTCAGGTACACTTTAAAAGACCGTGATTTTCAGAGCAATCATGGGCGATTGGCAAGCACAGGTAAAAGTGCACCTAGCAGGTTCTAGCCCTTAGGATAATATTTGGATCATTTTGGAATTGTTAGTGTTTCACTGACCATCCCCACTAATGACCAATGCCATTGTTCTTCTATAGCTGTCCTTGCATTCAGGTGTCCCTGAGTAGTCTTCCTACCTCCCCTCTTCATAGCACAATACAGGCAGCTTACAGCTTAATAAACTTGCCTATACATCAATTGTTTCTAGACGTTGATTATAACTAAGTAGCTTTTGCTGTTTAACAATTTTGCAGACAGTCAAAAATACCTTACTATATTAAAAAAATATATATTTTTTAAAAATGTTGTGTATGTTGAGACATGAGAAGAATGAAAGATAGATGAGAATAACAGCCGTGATGTCAATAATGCCATGGAATTCTGTAGACGACGTGCAAAACTAAATGTTCGAAAAGGAAAGTAAGACGCCCACTCTTTGCCAGAAACCAAGATGGCGCCCGAAGCGCAGCCTCACGTGACGCAATAGTTGGGAACTATTCTGTAGAGCACCAGGAGAGTAACAAGTGAGGGCACTGCGCTTGCGGCCATGTTTGTGTCGTCTGACGCGGCGTGTTATCAACAGGCAAGTGCCTGGGAAGGCGCTGTAACAAGGGACAGTTTGTAGAGAAGGCTTTCCTTCTTGTGGAGATTTCCGTAGTGATTAATGACAGCTCCTCTCTCCGTCAGTACAGCGAGCCGGAGACGTGAGAGCAGCGCTGCGTCCTTGACATTTCCTGCTGTGTATAGAGTGACCGGGAGACATGAGCTCCAGCTTCGGCGTGCGAGGTGAGCGCAGCCTCCCTGCTATGCTGCTGCTTGCTTGTGCTGAGCGCTGCTCTTCCCTATGTTAGGCTTGCATAACCTCAGGGTTCCGCCTCCCTCATGGTAACATGTGTGGAGTGCACAGTTTCTGCAGACACTGCTATGGCCATGCATGCTGCACACATTCAATATTGTATAACCTTTCTGCAGGTGGCCTGTGGTTGCATTATCAAATAATCATTTGGCATTTTATTTAACTTCTTTAATTGTCACGTTTTTAGTATTTCATAGAGCATATTATATAATTTCCATGAATAATTAGTTAAAGGGTGTTCTGTGTATCTTTCTAAAAACAAAAACTGACACTTACCTGGGGCTTCTATTGCGCCCCCCTTCACCCCCCCCCCCCCCCCCCCCCCCTCTGCAGCTGTCCTGTCCTGCGCTGTTTTCTCTGATCATCTGTTCCCTGCTGTCGGTCACGGTCCTAGTCTAACTAGATGAATGCAACTGAGCTTGCATGGGACCTAGCTCCTGCTTGCGTCTCTGGGAGCTTACTGTGCAGGCGCAGTAATCTCCTGGAGAGGTGAGTGGGAGCTAAGATGCGCATGGTCGCGCAGGCTCAGTTGCATTCGTCTAGTTAGACGAATAATTGGACTGTGACCTATGGCGGGGAACGGAGGATCATAGAGGATGGCGGGGGACAGGACAGCTGCAGGGGGCTGGTAGAAGCCCCAGGTAAGTGTCAGTTTTTGATTTTAAAAAGATACACAGAACCCCTTTAAGTCACTAAATGAAAGGCAGTTTAACTTACCTGGGGCTTCTACCGGCCCCCTGCAGTCGCTCTGTGCCCGCGCTGGTACTCTAGGATTTTCTGGTTTTCCGCTGCAGTTCAGTTTCATTTTTGCAGACTGAGCCTGTTATCAGCCACTGCGCCTGCGCAGCCCCCTTGTTTGTGCTCCTGTTGCCGGGAGTGTCCTGTGCAGACGAAGTAGAGATTTTCTTGTACTGTGCCTGCGCAGGACGCTCCTGTCCATGGGAGCGCAAATGAGGATGCTCACGGTCGGGGCTGCGCAGGTGCAGTGGCCTGTAACAGGCTCAGCCCATGAAAATGAAACTGAGCCGCAACGGGGAACCAAAGGATCGTAGAGTATTGGCGCAGGCACGGGGCGACTGCAGGAAGCTGGTAGAAGCCCCAGGTAAGTAAAACTGCCTTTCTGCAGGTGACTTAAGAATCCCTTTAATTTGTCAGTTAATCAGTCCTTGTCCCTGGAATTTGAGTGGCCCCATGTAAAGTACCAGTTCAGCCAACCAGTTCAGTCTAATGCCGGGCATACACTGTTCGTTTTATGCGCCGGATCGAGCCAGCACATCCCCGCTCGTCCATGCGTGTGCGCGGATCGATTGCTGCTCGTCCCTGCCGGCGCTTCCTTATCACCGCTCGATTCCCTGCCATTGTCCGCTGGCGGGAATCGAGCGGGTGGGGGTCGAGCGGCATGATCGGGCCAGCTGAATATTATCAGCTGGCCGGATCAGCTGGTCGATACACGGTACAGAAACGTACCGTGTATCCCCAGCATAAAGCAGGCATGGGCAAACTTGGCCCTCCATCTGTTGAGGAGCTACAAGTCCCACAATGCATTGCAGGAGTCTGACAGCCACAGTCATGACTCATAAAGGCAAATGCATTGTGGGATTTGTAGTTCCTTAACAGCTGGAGGGCCAAGTTTGCCCATGCCTGGTCTAAAGCATCGTACACATGTACAAGATATGTTGCCTGGTAGGGATCAGCAATGGATTCCTTGGGGTGACATTGCAGGGCTACATCTGTAAAGACACGTTGTAAGTGTGCAGGCTAGCGACTAGTTCTGTTCCTATGTTTTTGGAGAGGCTGACACAACGGCGCAGGAGTGACATCATATGGCAGACAGGGTAAGTGGGGAGAACAATGCTGGTGGATCACTAGCCAAGGGCTGCTGTACACATGCTGGATTCGTTATCGGCAGAGTTTTATTACGAGTGTATGGCGTTTAAACCCACCAGCATGTACTTGGCAAGCGGAAAGAAACACGAAGATATTGCAAACTGCATGCAAATTGTGCCCTGGGTGGGATTTGAAATGTAACCCTACAACTACAAGGCGAGTGTACTAAGGGCTGTCTTACATGATCTGACATATGCATAAAAATGTCATTGTTTTTATTTGCTGTGAAATCTGACTGCCGCATTTCTAATGCCAAGTAGTAGATCATCAGAAGCTAGTCTACTTTAGGGGACCCAGCAGGAAACCTCAGGTAAATTCGGCTAATGTGATTGGGTGGACGACATCATCTCGAACTTCTAGGTTTCCAATAGGTTGTATAAACTACGCCCATACTATTTAGCCAGTCACAACGCTCTGTGCTGTAAGAGGGTACTGTGACTGGAGAACTGTTCCTTATGAGGTTTACTGCTGAGTCCTCTGAAGTAGTCTAGCTCCGATCATCAATTGTGACTTCTCACCAGAAGTATGCGGACTTCTTTTGCTGTCAGTTCTAATGCAAATTCACATAGCTGGAAACTGCTTTTGAATTTGTCAAGTGCGACCCCTGCCTAAGGGTGAGGAATTCAGGTATGTAAATGACACTGTGGGCTGGTTCACACGTGAATAAAATAAAACATACTGTTTTTCTGGACTTTAGAGATCTGTTAAATGGACATAACAATAGATACCATGTTGCCTGTATCATTATGTATCCCTTGTTTGTTTTCTTACATTGTACAGCGCCACGGAATATGTTGGCGCTTTCTAAATAATAATAGACAGAAACTATCCACACATTTCCTTTTTAAATGGATCCATTTTATTCATTCCGGTAAATGGACTGTAAAGTACCAGCCTGCAATATTTTTCCAGACCTGTAACAAACCTGATTGGATCTCAACGGATCCTGGGGATTTCAGTAGAAACGGACAGTACCCACTGTTCATACTATCCATTTTGCGAGCGGAACTGGAATGACAGCACAGGGGGGTGGGAAGGTTTTTTGTTTTTTTGTTTGCAGCAATGACGATTTCTGTCCGTTTCGAAAACTGATGCAAACATATGTATAGTGCTTTGGCTATATCCAGCACTCAAATTGTTCACTGGGCACTTCAATTAAAGGGCAACTGAAGTGAGAAGACTATGGAGGCTGCCATGTTTATTTCCTTTTAAGCAATACCAGTTGCCTGGCATCCCTGCTGGTCTGTTTGGCTGCAGAAGTGTCTAAATAACACCAGAAACGAGCATGCAGCAGATCTGGCAATAGTGTCAAACACCTGATCTGCTGCATGCTTGTTGAGGGTCTATGGCTGAAAGTATTAGAGGCAGAGGATCAGCAGGGCTGCCAGACAACTGGTATTGCTTAAAGAGAGACTGAAGCGAGAATAAATCTCGCTTCAGACCTCAGAATTAGCAGGGGCATGTGTGCCCCTGCTAAAACGCCGCTATAGCGCGGCTTAACGGGGGTCCCTTCATCCCCAAATCCCCCTCCGTAATGCGGGGGGAGCGCTTCCTGGTTGGGGAAAGGCTAACCGCCGCAGCCCTGCCCCACGCGCGTCTGTCAGCGTGTATCTCCGCCTCTCCCCCGCCCCTCTCAGTCTTCCTTCACTGAGAGGGGCGGGGGAGAGGCGGCGATGCGCCGCTGACAGACGCGACTGGAGGCAGGGCTGCAGCCGTTAGCCCTGCCTCCAGGAGCGACCAAATGCACGACCAAGTCGTGCTGGGGTGGGTTTGGGGGTGAAGGGACCCCCTTTGTGCGGCGCGATAGCGGCGGTTTAGCAGGGGCACACGTGCCCCTGCTAACTTTGAGCTCTGAAGCGAGATTTATTCTCGCTTCAGAGTCTCTTTAAAAGGAAATAACCATGGCAGGCTCCATATACAGTGGAGGAAATAATTATTTGACCCCTCACTGATTTTGTAAGTTTGTCCAATGACAAAGAAATGAAAAGTCTCAGAACAGTATCATTTCAATGGTAGGTTTATTTTAACATTGGCAGATAGCACATCAAAAGGAAAATCGAAAAAATAACCTTGAATAAAAGTTAGCAACTGATTTGCATTTCATTGAGTGAAATACGTTTTTGAACCCTCTAACAATAAAAGACTTAATACTTAGTGGAAAAACCCTTGTTTGCAAGCACAGAGGTCAAACGTTTCTTGTAATTGATGACCAAGTTTGCACACATTTTAGGAGGAATGTTGGTCCACTCCTCTTTGCAGATCATCTCTAAATCCCTAAGGTTTCGAGGCTGTCTCTGTGCAACTCTGAGCTTGAGCTCCCTCCATAGGTTTTCTATTGGATTAAGGTCCGGAGACTGACTAGGCCACTCCATGACCTTAATGTGCTTCTTCTTGAGCCACTTCTTTGTTGCCTTTGCTGTATGTTTTGGGTCATTGTCGTGCTGGAACACCCATCCACGACCCATTTTCAGTTTCCTGGCAGAGGGAAGGAGGTTGTCGTTCAGGATTTCACGATACATGGCTCCGTCCATTTTCCCGTTAATGCGATTAAGTTGTCCTGTGCCCTTAGCAGAAAAACACCCCCAAAGCAAAATGTTTCCACCCCCATGCTTGACGGTGGGGACGGTGTTTTGGGGGTCATAGGCAGCATTTTTCTTCCTCCAAACACAGCGAGTTGAGTTAATGCCAAAGAGCTCTATTTTGGTCTCATCAGACCACAGCACCTTCTCCCAGTCACTCACAGAATCATTCAGGTGTTCATTGGCAGACTTCAGACGGGCCTGCACATGTGCCTTCTTGAGCAGGGAGACCTTGCGAGCCCTACAAGATTTTAATCCATTGCGGTGTAATGGGTTTCCAATGGTTTTCTTGGTGACTGTGGTCCCTGCTAATTTGAGGTCATTCACTAACTCCTCCCGTGTAGTTCTAGGATGCTTTTTCACCTTTCTCAGAACCATTGACACCCCACGAGGTGAGATCTTGCGTGGAGCTCCAGAGCGAGGTCGATTGATGGTCATTTTGTGCTCCTTCCATTTTCGAACAATCGCACCAACAGTTGTCACCTTCTCTCTCAGCTTCTTGCTAGTGGTTTTGTAGCCCATTCCAGCCTTGTGCAGGTCTACAATTTTGTCTCTGACATCCTTGGACAGCTCTTTGGTCTTTCCCATGTTGGAGAGTTTGGAGTCTGCTTGATTGATTCTGTGGACAGGTGTCTTTTTATACAGGTGACTAGTTAAGACAGGTGTCCTTAATGAGGGTGACTAATTGAGTAGAAGTGTCTAACCACTCTGTGGGAGCCAGAACTCTTAATGGTTGGTAGAGGTTCAAAAACTTATTTCACTCAATGAAATGCAAATCAGTTGCTATCTTTTATTTAAGGTTATTTTTTTCGATTTTCCTTTTGATGTGCTATCTGCCACTGTTAAAATAAACCTACCATTGAAATGATACTGTTCTGAGACTTTTCATTTCTTTGTCATTGGACAAACTTACAAAATCAGTGAGGGGTCAAATAATTTCCTCCACTGTACCTCTCTCTTCAGTTGTCCTTTAACACTGTGGTCTGTGGTGTAGTTCAAATTTCCTACTTCCCTAATTAAAAGTCCTAAAACTCTTGCATGGCAGAGAAACACTTCCGAGAGTAATAGATTAAAAAAGTCAAATAGTTTTAGCTTTTGGGATTATGGGTAGGTCCAGTTGAGGTTGGGGATTTCACTGGGGCTGACAGTGCTGGGGCAGACTGGTCCGGGCCGCACTGAGGGAGCCCACAGAGTACAGAAGGCTGGAGGAAGCCCCAGGTAAGTATAAGGCCTTGTTCACATCTAAAATCGCAATCACTGATGCCAGCATTTTGCAATTTTGTGCGCGATTATTTTTAGTGCCTTACCTGCACGATTATTATTTATTTTTCTAAAAAGCACTTTTCTAAGTGCTTTTGCAGAACGATTTGTTTTTTCACTTCCTGAAGTGAACTCTTTGACCCGGAAAATAATAAATACAATGTATGTATTCTTAAAAGTGCTGGGGAAATCACTATACAAAACTCTTTTTCAAGCATTTTGCGATTTTCCCCTATACCGTCCATTGAGGCAAATTTCCCCAAACATGGTACAGGCAGTGCTTTGGTGAGCGGCTCGTAATCGAACCACTCATATGTGAACACTTTCTTAGGAAATCATTGCACAAATGCTTTTAGTGCGATTTTGAAAATGTTCCACTATGTTGTATGGAAAACGCATATGCGATTCTGCCTAGTGTGTTCCTACCCTCAGCGTTTGCGTTTACTTGGCAATTTTTGGTGTGAACTAGCCCTAAATCCTTGTGGTATTTACATCTTGGGTACGCTTTATAAACATCCTCTGTTGTAAATAGTGTTTAGTTTTACGGTACTGCATTTTCTTGGAATAGGCTTAGCCTTGTATTAAAAATGAAAACCCTTAGGGTTGAATATTAGACTTGGGAATGAGTGTGGCTTGTTTGTGCATGTCATTCCTCATGTAGGTGTAGAAAGTCATTGTTCGTGGAACTGGGTGTAAAGTCACATTCCTCCTACCTGCTGTGCATTTCTGTTGCAGGCCTTGTTTGTAGGATGGGTGTGATTATTTCCATGTCTCATGACTGTCTGTCAGCTGAATAATGTTTTGCTCATTTTGATCTTCAGCTCGCAGTTAAATATTAGCTGACGTTATTCAGTAAGAATTGACCGGAGCTGTACGGTTAACAAACACTTAATTGTCAGCACACATTCGGAGTGTTTCGAGGGTTTTCCGGTTCTGCCTCTGACACAGGAGACCTGGGTTCAAACCTAAACTCTTCCTGTTCAGTAAGCGAGCACCTATTTAGCAAGGAGTTCTTGGGTGAGACTCCCTAACACTGCTACTGTGTGTGCTCTAGTGGCTAGCCATATACTGGAATTATTATCCGATTTCATCTTTTGTTCACAACACAAGGAGGATGATTTATCATCACCGGTACAAGAAAAAGTGAAGCAGTTAAGCTACGCACAACCTGTCAGGGTTATGATGGTAATATGCGTTACTGGCCAATTTGCGCAGTAACCCCACAAGTGAGGTATACCTGATATATTAACTTTGGGGGGGGGGAGGGAAGGGATTCGCACTGCGGCTATAGTGTACAGTGTGGCTTTTCGGCTGCAATGCAATCATTCAAAATCGCACCGCACCAAGTGTCAAAGCAGCCTTATTGTTTCAGGGCTGTGGAGTCGGAGCAGTTTTGGGTACCTGAAGTTGGTGGTTTTATAAACGGAGTCGGGGAATTTTTGTACCAAATACATCGCCCTAGTAAGTATTAGACTAAGGAGTCGGAGCCATTTTGGGTACCTGGAGTTGAAGTCGGTTGTTTCATAAACGCTGGAGTTGGATGATTTTTGTACCGACTCCACAGTCTTGTATGGTTTACCATTTTCCTTCATGTGTGGGGGTTTCTCTGCCTTCTTCAGGTTGAAGGGTAGATTATATTATTATGCACTTTTGTAGCACTTAAAAAAAAAAAGTTTTTGCAGAGCATTATAGAGTCCATTGAATGATTCCCATTACTACCTGGCCTTCAAAACAACATACAGTCTGATGTACCGATCACAGCTTTGCGCCTATTTTAGGGAGATGCTACTTAACCACTTGAGGACCGTGGTGTTAAACCCACTAGTGACCCGGCCATTTTTCCTAACTGGGCCACTGCAGCTTTAAGGGCTCACTGCAGGGCCATACAACTCAGCACACAACTGATTTGCCCCCCCCCCTTTTCTCCCCACCAACAGAGCTTTCTGTTGGTGGGGTCAGATCGCCCCAGGATTGTTTGTTTGTTTATTTATAATATTTATTTCATTATTTTTTTTTTTAATTTTAATAAAGCTCCCTCCCTCCCCCGTCAGCCTAACACAGCGATCGGCTGTGATAAGCTTCAGCCACACGGCTGTCCCCAGAACAGCACTGCTGTAGATCACGGCGCTGTACAATGTTAATAGATGGCGACTAACAGTCTCCAAGCGGCGATCGCGGAGCTCCGTCACACATGCGGAGATGCGCGATATCCTGCAATCTCCACCCGTAACCATTCACGCCAATCGGCTTGAAGTGGTCCTGGGGCTGCCGTGCTGCTCACGCCAATCGGCATGGAGCAGTCGCTAAGTAGTTAAAGGGAACCTGAAGTGAGAGAGTTTGGAGACTGCAATATTTTAAAGCTAATGGGAACCCATATTTAAATAAAAAAAAAAAGTCTGACACCTAAGGAGAGGGAAGGCTTGGTCCTAATGAGCCTTCCCTTTCCTCTCCCAGTGTCCCCGGTGCTGCGCTGGCTCCTCCGTTCACATCCCCAGCCGAGGGGACTTCGGGCGCAGAGTCCTCCCGAAGACAGGCGGCTCCATACTGCGCGAGTGCGTCATAGTGGGCGCGTGCGCAGTATAGAGCAGCCCGTCTTCGGGAGCACTCGGGCTCCCGAAGCATTTCCGAAGCCTCCCTTCAGCCGGGAAACAGCAGTATTTGACCGAAACGGTTGAATACCGATACGGGGGAGCAAGTGCAACAGCGGGGACCGGGAGAGGAGAGGGGATGCTCTATGGCAGGAGTCCCCAACCTTTTCGAGCCCGGGGCCTAATATCCCGACCAAACTTTTCTCTGGGGCCCGGGGGGGGTTGGGAGGGCGTGGTTAGTGGCGGCGGCAGCCCCCCCCCTTTTCTCCCCGATTTTGAGTGTAGTATATAGGTAATTAGTTATCTAGGTATAGTTGCCCTCAGCATAGGTAGCTAACACAGTTGCCCCTGTATAAGGACTATAGTTGCCCCAGTATAGTTCGGTAGTATAGTTACCCCAATATAGATAGTATAGTTACTCCAGTATAGCTACTACAGTTAGCCCAGTATAACTACTACAGTTAGCCCAGTGTAGCCAGCACAGTTAGCCCAGTGTAGCCAGCACAGTTAGCCCAGTGTAGCCAGCACAGTTAGCCCAGTGTAGCCAGCACAGTTAGCCCAGTGTAGCCAGCACAGTTAGCCCAGTGTAATTATGATCACTGTAGTATTAAAATGCATGTACATCAATCCCAGGCCTAGGGCCTGCCTTAGTATGCAGCACAGAAGTATATGATGTAGTAAGGCTACATTCAAAGGAAAGGAGGAACAAGTATGAAATATACAACGAATACACATTAGAAACTAACTTGTCAGCCTTACCCAGAAGAAAATGCATTTAGATTGATGAATATGGTCCGCCACGCTATCTCTGTCTCACTGCCTCCCTGTCTCACACTGCCGAAGGAAAGCGCGGATGCACACACTGAAGCCAAACACTCGAGAAAGATGGGATGGGCTAGGGCGGCATGACTTCCGGCTTGCGCGGCTGCGCTCTGCAACGCCTACATGCGGGGATCTAGCCGCGTGCACTCGCGGAGTCGCGGCTAATGAAGGAGGGGGCAGAGGCAAAATAAAATCAGTGTGAGGCAGTGGATTAGCCGCGGCCCGGCGCAAAACGTCCCGCGGACCGGTATTGGGCTGCGGACCGGGAGTTGGGGACCCCTGCTCTATGGGACCCAGAGCCTCCCTCTCCTTAGGTGAGTATCTGACTTTTTTATTTAAATATGGGTTCCCATTCACTGTTGTTGTTTATTATTGTTGTTATTATTATTTATATAGTGCCGACATCTTCCGCAGTGCTGTACAGTGTATAGTCTTGTTACTAACTGTCCCTCAGAATAGATTAAAATCTAATTCCTACTATAGTCCTATGCCCATCATATAAATAAATACAATAAATAATAATAATAATCATAGTCTAGGGCCAGTTTTTAAGGAAAAGCCAATCAATTTATCTATATGTATGTACGAGGAAACTGGAGTCCCCAGAGGAAACGCACACAGACACTGGGAGAACATAACTCCATGCAAATAGTGCTGTTGCTGAAATGTGAACCAGGGACCCAGCGCTGCAAGGCGAGAGTGCTAACCACTACTACTAAAGTGCTATCATGAAACAAGCAGGCAGCTAATCTAGTCTAATCTATTCTATTATAGTCGGACTTTAAATCAGAAACATCTGATCTGCATGCTTGTTTAGGGTCTGTGGCTGAAAGTATTAGAGGCAGATGATAAGCAGGACAGCCAGGCAATGTGCATTGTTTAAAAGGAAATCCATATGTTAGCCTCCATATCCCTCGCACGTCAGGTTCCTTTTAACGTGCGTACAAACCTGTGGAGCGTTATTCTCCTGCCACTTCTGGGGTGGCTGTGGGAAGGGGGGAAATGCTTTTTTTGTTGCTCACACACAGCAGAAACCGGCTGTGCTACGCTGCAGTGCTTGCTACAGAGAGTTAAACTGGCCATACATGCATATATTTTTTTTTTTTTCCTGAAGCGCCAAACTGATCAATCGCTCTTCTGATCAGAATCTATGAGCAATTCCCACCACAAAGAGCACATTCAATATTCAATTGATTTTAGCAGGAAGTCTGTTGAAATTCATTCCAATTACAGTACTTTTACTGTTTTGAAGCATTGATTAACCGCCACTCATTCCTCAATATTCAGAAATTTGCAGTCCTGTCCAATCGATAATTCAGAGTGATCAGATCTGCCGGGAATGCAGTGCTGCAATGTAATCAACAAACCATTTTTTTTCTGCAAGGCTGTCTGCAGAAAATGGCCCCTCATACCGCTAATCAGGCGCTTCGGGACGATGAAGGTTACCTTTTTGCGGCAGAGAGCCCTGAGGTGGCAGCGGCATGCGCCCAAATTTCCCTATCATGCCACAAAATGAGACTTTTATTATGGGTGCCTAAAGTGGCGCCGTTTTTTCCGTAAGGGCTCCTGCGCCCTTTTTTTCTGCTTCGCTATGATATTAACAGCATTAATCAATGACTTCACTGCAGATCCTAAAATTAAGGCACTGTCACCCACAACAACTAGTCAGATTACATGCTTATTATGGGTAAATCTGAGTTATTTGCTGAGCATGTAGCTGTATGGCATTTCATACACGCAGATTTTTAATTGTAATCATTTCCTCTTTGACAGACTGGGCTGCCACGGCAGCATTAGCTGTTGGTGCTGCTGCTGTAGGCTATTTGGCTTATAGATCGTTCTGCTGTAAAGACAAGTGCTGCAAAGCCATGGTGAATCAGGACATCCAGAAGGACAATCCTAAGGTAGTGCACGCCTTCGACATGGAAGACCTGGGAGACAAAGCCGTGTATTGCCGCTGCTGGAGATCAAAGAAGGTGAGAACCATTCCAGGAACAAAATCAATTTTAATTCTAAATATTCTAGAATTAAAATGAGTCTGGAAATGTTTAACCTCCCTGGATGGTATAATTATTTCCAGATTTTAGGGTTTAATTGCGGTGCAATTTTTTTCGCACGCTTTTAGACCCTAAAACCAGGGGGAAAAAATGATACTGCAGTGAGATTTGTATCAGCCTCAGCACTTACTCATCTTCCTGGGATCCAGCAATGCAACTCTCCCTTCGTCCTCTGGGTGGCGCTGTAACACTATAGTGAGATTGCCGTCTGTCTTCATGATGACAAATGGCAATCTCATCCTAGGAATCCACAGCCTCCGAGGACAGGAAGGAGAATGCCTGCTAGTGTCTGGATCCTGGGAAGGTGAGTTGAAACACCCGCTGTGCTTAAGGTCCTGCATAGACCTCTTGGTGGCTACCCCGGGTCAGGCGTGACATTACCGTGCCTGGCTTCTTTTTTTCCCCCCTGGGCCTTTGGTGTTATCGCCAGGGAGGTTTAGGCTTCTTTCCCACCAGGACGTTGCGTTTTAGGGGACGTTATGGTAACATAACGTGCCCCTAACGCAACGCCTGGTGGTGCTGGATGTGGACGTCAGACTGAGCCGCATTGTGCAGCTCACTCTGGCATCCGTGATGCCGTGATGCGTACTCTTGGACGCATGCGGCATCACGTGGTGCCGCCAGCCAATCGCCGCACAGAGTGGCTGCTCCAGGAAGTAAACACTGCACGTCACACCGTGCAAAGAATATTAATAAGCCATGTGCCTGGCCGCTCTCCCCTCCTCCCCAACATTACTGAGCATGTGCAAGCAGTCTAATGCCGCGTATAAAGTACTGCGTGCGGTACGTTATCTTGAGGTGCAGCGTTACAATGTAACGCAACATGGGCACTGTGAACAGCCCATTGATTTTTCATTGCTGTGAGTTGAGGCTGCTCTAACGTGTGCCTGTAACATCCCAGTGTGAAAGCAGCCTAAACACTCTAATACAGCTATAAATAGCACTGAGATGCCCCCAATTATCTGCAGGATTTTATATTTGGGTGACGATAAGGCTGTTAAAGGGAAACTCCACTTTTTGTTGAGAAAACCTCAGTGGTTTCAGTTTAATTCCATATACTACATGGGTTACTCAATGCCAAACATTATTTCAGCTTGCTTTTATTTCTGCCACCTGGGCCTTAGCTGTTGTGTCCCTTAACCTTGTGAATAGGAATAGCATAGCTTAAGAGAGGGTACTGAAAAAATTTTTTTTTTTTATTTTATCACCTTTAAAAAAATTAAAGCACAAAATTTGATCTATAGTTAAAGGGACTCCGAGCAGTGCAGAAACTATGGAAAGATGCATATCATTTTAAAGCTCTCTTTCTCCTCTTTCCAATGATATATAAAGAAAATTAAAAGGCGTAGGGCGACGGTTTAGGTGTCGCCAGAAAGAGGAGAAAGAGAGCTTTAAAATTATATCCATCTTTCCATAGTTACTTGTATTACACAGGACGACACTTTCCCCAGTGTCAGCAGCTCCATTCAGCAGAAAAAGTCGGCCTGTGTAATACAATGTAACTATGGAAAGATGGATATCATTTTAAAGCTCTCTTTCTCCTCTTTCTAGCAACACCTAAACCGTCACTCTACGCCTTTTTAGTTTTCTTTATTTTTGCGATTGAAATTGCGGCCGCGGCAATTTCAATCGCGAAAATAGCGAAAACTAAAAGGCGTATGGCAGCGGTTTTTATATCATTGGAAAGAGGAGAAAGAGAGCTTTAAAATGATATGCATCTTTCCATAGTTTCTGCACTGCTCGGAGTCCCTTTAACTCTTCTCTACCTAGTCAGTATGTATATGTGTGTACACCACTTTATATTGGTCTTTCATATGGAATTCCAATACATTGACTCATGTTTGTGGCAGTAATATGACAAAATGTGGAAAACTTCAAGGGGGCCGAATACTTGAAGTTTTCCACATTTTGTCACATTACTGCCACAAACATGAATCAATTTTTTGGAATGTCACATGAAAGACCAACACAAAGTGGTGTACACATGAGAAGTGGAACAAAAATCACACGATTCCAAACATTTTTTTACAAACAAACTGCAATGTGGGGTGTGTGTAATTATTTAGCCCCATTTGGTCTGAGTGCAGTCAGTTGCCCATAGACATTGCCTGATGAGTGCTAAGGACTAAATAAAGTGCACCTGTGTGTAATCTAATGTCAGTACAAATACAGTTGCTCTGACTGCCTCAGAGGTTGTCTAAGAGAATATTGGGAGCAACAACACCATGAAGTCTAAAGAACACACCAGACAGGTCAGGGATAAAGTTATTGTGAAATTTAAAGCAGGCTTGGGCTACAAAAAGATTTCCAAAGCCTTGAACATCCCATGGAGCATTGTTCAAGCGATCATTCAGAAATGAAAGGAGTATGGCACAACTGTAAACCTACCAAGACAAGGCCGTCCACCTAAACTCTCACAGGCCGAACAAGGAGAGCGCTGATCAGAAATGCAGTCAAGAGGCCCATGGTGACTCTGGAGGAGCTGCAGAGATCTACAGCTCAGGTGGGGGAATCTATCCATAGGACAACTATTAGTCGTGCACTGCACAAAGTTGGCCTTTATGGAAGAGTGGCAAGAAGAAAGCCATTGTTAACAGAAAAGCATAAGAAGTCCCGTTTGCAGTTTGCCACAAGCCATGTGGGGGACACAGCAAACATGTAAAAGAAGGTGCTCTGGTCAGATGAGACCAAAATGGAACTTTTTGGCCAAAATGCAAAACTCTGTGTGGCGGAAAACTAACACTGCACATCACTCTGAACACACCATCCCCACTGTCAAATATGGTGGTGGCAGCATCATGCTCTGGGGGTGCTTCTCTTCAGCAGGGACAGGGAAGCTGGTCAGAGTTGATGGGAGGATGGATGAAGCCAAATACAGGGCAATCTTGGAAGAAAACCTCTTGGAGTAAGCAAAAGACTTGAGACTGGGGCGGAGGTTCAACTTCCAGCAGGACAACGACCCTAAACATAAAGCCAGGGCAACAATGGAATGGTTTAAAACCAAACATATCCATGTGTTAGAATGGCCCAGTCAAAGTCCAGATCTAAATCCAATCGAGAATCTGTGGCAAGATCTGAAAACTGCTGTTCACAAACTCTGACTGAGCTGGAGCTGTTTTGCAAAGAAGAATAGGCAAGGATTTCAGTCTCTAAATGTGCAAAGCTGGTAGAGACATACCCTAAAAGACTAGAAGCTGTAATTGCAGCAAAAGGTGGTTCTACAAAGTATTGACTCAGGGGGCTGAATAATTACGCACACCCCACTTTGCAGTTATTTATTTGTAAAAATGTTTGGAATCATGTATGATTTTCGTTCCACTTCTCACGTGTAAACCACTTTGTATTGGTCTTTCACGTGGAATTCCAATAAAATTGATTCATGTTTGGGGCAGTAATGTGACAAAATGTGGAAAACTTCAAGGGGGCTGAATTCTTTTGCAAGCCACTGTGTGTATATATAGTGACTAGGTAGAGAAGAGAACCGTATTTTCCCAGAGCGTCCCTGGGACAGCACCCCTCCTCTGAGACTTGTCTCCCCTCCCAATTCTGGACAGGAAGCTATTAAACAAACAAATTTGCATAATGGACAGCAGTACATGTATAAATACAAGCCACTTACAATGATCCTCAGTTGTTTTTCCTGTCCCGGACAGGAGCGGATGGAGGGGTCTCTGTGCTCCCATGTCAGGTGGCAGGTGCAGCGTGTGGGGCAGGCAATGACGGGCTGAGCAGGGGACTCAGTGTGCTATGCGCCCAGCGTGGTGGAGGCTTCTCCTTGGAGTGCGGAAGTTTTATCGACGGCAGAGCGCTAACCGGAAGTTCCGGCGGAAGCGCGATGACGTCATGTGCAGGCGTCCCACATGACTGGTCACATGATCAGGCCTGATTGCAGGCCCGCAGCGGTGATCATTACGGCGATTGGCTGCTGGACACAGAGGCAGCTGCTGGCAATTAAGGAGGAGGAGGGTAAGATTTAAAAAAGATCTGTTGTTTGTCCATGACTCAATGCTGTTTGGTGGATCATGGAGGACGCCGCAGGCCTTTCCTCACTGCAATCTGCAGGGACTGGCTCTGAACCCTCTCTGGTGAGACATTGTTTGTGTTTTTTCTGCGGAATATGCTGTTTAAGTTACACTGCGGGGACTGATAGTTTTTTTCTTATCTATATATTTCAGCCTAAACTTCCAAAAGCTGACAAAGATAAGGAAAAGGATAAATCATCTCAGTCCACTCTGAGTAAACACTCATCATCCTCCAAAGAAAGACGATGTGCTATCTGCAATAATCGCATATCCTCATCTGCTCCTTCATCTAAGAAATTATGTCAGTATTGTACAGATAAAATTGTCAAGGATGAATCCCCAGTAGTTTTCAAAGACTTAATGGGATGGATGCGCTCGGAGATGTCTTCAGCCATAAAAGAAATTAAGGATTCTGCTATAGCATCATCCTCATCAGCTGTAGCAGATCCTATGGAAGACATTCCCCCTTTGGAGGGCACTTCCCCTATGGAGGGCACTTCGGCTATTCCTGATGTCACTGTCCCTATACCTTCCCTTTCTGTTCCTAAGAGAAAGAGGGGAGAGGATTCAGAGGAGTCAGAAAATTCTGGGGAGGAGGGTGAAATATCTTCCTTTGAAGAGATTTCCGCTGAGGATACATCTGATAGACCAGACAAAGGGAATTTGCTTTTTCTCCGGACCTAATGAAGAATCTGTTATCTGATATGCATACGGCTATGGGTATTACAGTTGAACAGAGGACTTTGACACCCTTGGATCAGATGTACGAAGGTTTGTCAGATCCCCAGTCCAGTTTTATCCCAGTTCATTCTTCTCTAAAAAATATGATTAAGAAGGAGTGGGATGAACCTGAAAAGAGAGCCTTTTGGCCTCGGTCATTAAATCGTAGATACCCGTTTTGTGCGGAGGACCAGAAATTCTGGGGTACATCTCCCAAGCTTGATCCATCTTTTTCCAGGGTGTCAAAGAAAACAGATTTGCAGTTCGAAAATTTTGGAAACTTAAAGGATCCAATTGACAAAAAAGCGGATAATCTCCTCAGAAGAGCATGGGAGTCCTCATCACTAACTTTTAAACCTGCAGTAGCTTCAACAGCAGTGGGTAGGTCCCTGAAATACTGGTTGATGGAAACACAGGACAAGATTGCTTCTGGTGTTCCTAGGGAGGAGATATTAAAGGACTTTCCAAAACTATTCAATTCCACCAATTATCTCACTGATGCAGCAGATGATACGGTGAAGTTGACAGCCAGGACCACTGCTTTAGTAAATTCTGCTAGACGTGGTATATGGGTAAAGACGTGGCAGGGAGATAACTCTTCCCGCTCTAAATTATGTAGTCTACCTTGTGAGGGGGAATTTCTTTTTGGCTCTAAGTTAGAGCAGACTTTGGAAAGAACTGCTGATGCTAAAAAGAATTTTCCTGTTAAAAGGAGGACCTTTCCACCAAAACGCTCCTTTCGTTCCTCTAAACCTGAACAAGACCCCAAGACTTCATCGAGAAAGAGATGGGGTCCAAGTAGGCCTCAGAAAGCCAAATCAAATTTTGCCCATACCTCCCAGCAAAATAAACAATGACGTCAGGATCCCGGTGGGGGGAAGACTGGCCCATTTTTACGAGCAGTGGCTCCTTCTTCCTCAAAATCTCTGGTTACAGAAAATTGTGTTAGAAGGGTATGCCATAGAATTTCAGTATCCCCCCCCTCGAAGGTTCTGGGTAAATCAAAGGCCAAAGACAGAGATTCAAACAATGGCATTACAAAACGAAGTGACTATGTTACTACAAAAAAGAGTTATCAGAGAGGTCCCATCATGCCAGAGGGGTCAGGGATATTATTCACCAGTCTTTCTTGTAAAAAAGCCTCAGGGGGAGTTCCGCTTCATCCTCAATCTGAAAGGGTTGAACAAGGCCGTAAAATATCGAAGATTCAGGATGGACAATATCACCTCTGTTATAAGTCTGTTACAGAAGGATTGCTTCCTGGCATCATTGGATCTCAAGGACGCCTATCTACACATCCCGATAGAGCTACAGTCTCAGCAGTTCCTAAGGTTTGCCATCAGCATTCAGGAAGAGACCACAGGTGCCATTACGCTAAGAAGGGCTATGTCGGTTCTAGGCCTTCTAACCTCCTCCTTCCCTGCAGTCCAGTGGGGACAACTCCATTCAAGAATACTGCAAAATTGGATCCTAAAGAATTGGAACAGAAAGGTGACGTCCTTAGAAAGAAGATTGCTAATTCCTTTCAGAGTAAAGGCAGCTCTCAGCTGGTGGCAGAATCCAGTTCGTCTGTCCGAAGGTCGACCGTGGTTTTCTCCAGTCGAAAAAATCATGACAACAGACGCCAGCTCCTGGGGATGGGGGGCTCATATAGACTCACTACCAGCACAGGGTCAGTGGTCCACTTTGATGAAAGGAAGATCGTCAAACAGCAGAGAGTTACAGGCAGTATGGATGGGCCTACTTCACTTTTGCAATTACATCAGCCACTGTCATGTTCTAGTACGTTCAGACAACGCCAGTGTAGTGGCGTACATCAACAGGCAAGGAGGAACGAAAAGTCATCTTTTATGGTCTCAGACCTCAAAAATCCTATTGTGGGCGGAGAAAAATCTAAAATCCATCAGAGCAGTGCATCTGAGGGGTGTAAACAATTATCTTGCGGATTACCTAAGCAGATCGGCTCTAAAGCAGGACGAGTGGACCCTGAACTCGGAGGTTTTCCAGGAGATCTGCATGACATGGGCACATCCAGAAGTGGATCTATTTGCAAGGAGGAGCAACGCAAGGTGTCAACTCTTTTGTTCCCTATGGCCCCAGGACAGGCCATGGGCGATAGATGCCTTTTCGATAGATTGGAGCATCAGACTAATGTATGCTTTTCCCCCTCTATCCCAGATCCCGAAGGTTCTCAGCAAGATTTGTCGAGACAGGGCTCGATTAATTCTGATAGTTCCATTTTGGCCGAAAAGACCGTGGTTCAGTCTATTACAGAGGTTATCGATCAGTCCTCCGTTGCTTTTACCTCAACGTCCGGATCTATTGCAGCAGGGGCCAGTTTTTCATCCAAATCTTCAGCAGATGCGTCTCTCTGCATGGAACCTGAGTGGAACATTTTGAAGTCTAAGGGGTTTTCAGATGGTCTTTCGGAAACCTTGATTCAAAGTCGAAAGAAAGTGACAAGAGTAATTTATCAGAAGGCCTGGCGAGTCTATAATAGCTGGTGTTTGGAGAGATCTATGAATGTTCATTCATCGACATCAGTTTTAGAATTCCTGCAGGCAGGGTTTGAAAAAGGACTGAGTATTAGTACATTAAAAGTTCAGACAGCGGCAATCAGTGTTTTCCTACAAAGAAGACTAGCCCAGGAGGAGTTCATTCTTCGTTTTTTTCAGGCAATTAAGAGGTTACGTCCAGTGTTGGTTCCGAGAACCCCGTCTTGGGATTTAAACATAGTCTTACAGGCTATGTGTGGTCCTCCCTTTGAACCAATTGACCAAGTTTCGGAAAAATTGTTATCCTTGAAGATGGCATTTCTTCTTGCGATTACTTCGGCAAGAAGGGTAGGAGAGTTACAGGCTTTGTCAATTAAGCCTCCCTACTGTATTATTTCAGAAGACAAGGTTACTTTGAGGCCAGATATTGCCTTCCTTCCAAAAGTAGTTTCAACTTTTCACAGAACTCAGGAGATATTTCTTCCTTCATTTTGTGAGAAACAGTCTAATGAAAAAGAGAAACAGCTTCATTGTCTGGATGTCAGAAGGTGTCTACTTCAATACTTGGAGAGGTCTAAATCATGGAGGAAGACAGATGCTTTGTTCATCCTGTTTGCTGGAAAGAATAGGGGGCTCCGTGCATCAAAGCCAACTATTGCTAGATGGATAAGACAGGCTATTCTAATGGCATATCAATCGCAGGGTAAGGTCCTTCCAACATCTGTCAAAGCTCATTCTACAAGAAGTGTCGCAACCTCATGGGCAGAGAGGGCTGGAGCTTCCATCGAGCAGATTTGTAGAGCGGCTACCTGGTCCAGCCAGAACACATTTGTAAAACATTACAGACTAAATTTATTATCAAGTGGTGATCTAGCCTTTGGTAGAAAAGTTCTACAGGCAGTAGTCCCACCCTAATGAGAATCTTGTTTATCGTCTCAGAGGAGGGGTGCTGTCCCAGGGACGCTCTGGGAAAGACCACACTTACCTTCGGTAAGGTCTTTTCCAGTAGTCCAGGGGACAGCACCCCTACTTCCCACCCTATGTGGGAAACTATTAAGAAGAAATTTTGCAAGCATCGTATGGTGAGTCCGGGTCATCTTTGTTATTACTGAGGATCATTGTAAGTGGCTTGTATTTATACATGTACTGCTGTCCATTATGCAAATTTGTTTGTTTAATAGCTTCCTGTCCAGAATTGGGAGGGGAGACAAGTCTCAGAGGAGGGGTGCTGTCCCCTGGACTACTGGAAAAGACCTTACCGAAGGTAAGTGTGGTCTTTTCGGACTATTAGACGCACCTAGGTTTAGAGCACAACAACCAGGGGAAAAAAATATGTACTAAACCCGGTGCATCCATGGTGAAGGGGCATCTTGTGGATTATGGCCCCTTTGTAACTCATGCCCCCTTGTACCTCTTGTCTCACTGTGTCCACCTCTGTCCTCCTTGTGTTCTCCTCCATTCCCCTTTGTGTCCTCCTCTATGCCCCTTTGTCCTTTGTTTGTCCCGTGTCCTCCTCTGCATGGGCACAGTAGAGGGAGTCTTCGACATTGCGGTGGGTTGGAGCTTTGTATTGGCAGGCTTTCACAAGTCAGGAACTCCCTGCATTTGGACTATAAGACGCAGTGACTTTTTCCACCCACTTTTGGGAGGAGAAAAAGTGAGTCTTATAGTCCAAAAAATACAGTATATAAATTTTTTTTTTTTTTTTTTTACTCAGCTGAATATCATTCTTGTAATTGTCGTCTGCAGATTGCTCTTTCACTTCAAAAATGACATTTTTCATTTCTGGGAACAAGAAAGTCACAGTGCGAGATAAGAATATGGCTAGTGCCTCAGTCTTTTCCATCTCACACTTCTGGCACAATATGTAAAATAAAGGATATGACCTGATTTTCTCAACATCATGCACTTGGGGACCAATGACACTGTCAAAAATGTCATCAATATACCACAATAACTTCTGGGTGATAATTAAGGCCCCTTGCACAACGGCAAGCAAGTTTACCGCATGAGGCCGCCAAGTCAATGAAGCCTTTCATACTGATGCCGCGTGATGGAATTGTAGATTTCGCTGCAGTGTTCCTGCATGAGCCACGCCTACCTCACGTATCATGCAGTAATGTAGGTCAATGGGCGACCCAGTCTGTGTATGCAGCGGAGCGGGCAAGCGGGAATCCCAGTCATATGAAGATGGATTTGTGCAGTGACAGGCTCCCCTGCTGCGCGGACACCGCACCACTATAGTGTAAAACCAGCCTAAAACGTTACGATACCCCTCTCGTAAATGAATTCAGTTTTCAAACGCCAATAACAAATTGTTAGTCTATACGTATATAAAAAAAAATAGTTTCTTAAATTAGGTTTATATAGGATACACAAATTGTTACCAAGCCTTATATACCTCACTGGCCCCACATAACAAATCCTCCCTAGAAGTGTTATGAGGGGTGTGTATCAACTTAATAGAAATTATACTGTTTATGCCGTGTTTACAAACTGTACTGTTGTCCTACAAATTCAGAAACCCTGCAATAATCAACAGTCCAAATCTAAAACTGTTACAGCTCAATTATATTATCACCTTTATATCATTGTTGTGCTATTTATACAGCAGTGACATCTTCCACAACGCTTTACAGGGTATATAATCTTGTCGATATCTGTTCCTCAGAGTGGCTCACAATCTAATCCATACCATAGTCCTATGTCCATCATAGTTGAAGGCCAAATTTGCAGCAAGCAATAAACTTAGCTGTAGGTTTTCGGGGTGTGGTTGGAAACCAGTGTCTAGCGTAAACCCATGAAAATGGGTAGAACAATCAAATCCATGCAGATAGTGTCCTGGACCCAATTGAAAATGTATTCCAGCATTGCAAGGCGAGGGTGCTATAGTGTGCCATCATATTTATACCTCCTTCATTATGTTATCTGCAGCATCGGTCAGATACTCGCCTACAAATACCATAGATCCTTTCGGGTCCTCGCTTTGTCCTGTTGTTCCAGCGCCGTTCCCCATTGAAGTTAGTTGGCTTTCTTGGTTTCGGAAGTACTTCACAATACAAGCGGATCTGTACTGAGCATGCCTGAGTCGAGATTTGTGCATGCGCAGTATGGATGCACCGGTCTTTGGAAGCACTGGGGGGGGGGGTGCAAGTACTTTCCAAACCTGCCGAGGAGTACCAAAGACACAGCCAGGCATGTAAATTCAGCGGTGGAATGACAGGACAGAGTGTGGCCCAGAATCCAGAGCCTTCCTTCTCCATAGGTAAGTATATAACCGGAGTTTGCTTTAGGTTCAGGTTGTTGTAAGAATAGTTCTGTGGTGCTCCTTCCTGCAGAAGTCACCCTAGACATTGCCTGGTTTGCCTATGCCTGAAAACTGTCATTCCAGTCGGTACTATAGTGGCCCTTTAATGCTACTTGTTTTCTGCTTAGATCAGTGTTAAGACTCTATAAAGGAGATGCTTATGTTATACTGTTTTTGTCATTCCTAGTTCCCGTACTGTGATGGGGCTCACACTAAACACAATGAGGAGACTGGTGACAATGTCGGTCCTTTAATCATCAAGAAGAAAGAGTCCTAAAGTGACGAGCCCAGATCTGCAGTCGGTGATGTTCTGACATGAAACCTCAGCAGGAAGGCGGAGGGATCTTCTGTACCACAAGGACTGCCTCCGTCACCTGCCTTACATGTATAACTATGCGATGGTGGTGGAAGGATTTGTATGTCTGTTTCTGGATCGGGGACCTCCTATTCACTGTACAAATTGCATAGTACTGTGTATGGTGTCTGTTATTTCCTGCAGCGATGCTTGAATGTTTTCTGTCCCCTCGCTCTGTGAAATGCTGACATTGGAATGTAAAACTAATGCGTAAACATTAAACACAACACATAATCTTAACGGAATGGTTTCTGACCATGTGACTTGCGCATGTGTGTATATAAGAATATGGAGCCTGACTGCAGTCTAAACTTAGCCATACATGGCTGTGCCTAGAATCCGCTGCTGCACTGATGATCCGTTTGTAAAATCTGATCTGAAAATTTCAATCAAATATGCGCCAGATTGATTGATTTGTGCTGCAGTATAATTCAGATTTGTGTCTGGCAGCAAATTCAGTCTAATCGATTGGATCTGAATACAAATGCGATCTAACGTGCACTGCTGTTTGTGGTAGGAGTCTGCTTCAAAATGATGATTGAAACCGTCATTTCTGCATTTGTTTTGGATTGGCCTAATTTAGTAACATTTAGCAGGAAATGCATGTGATTTGCCTGTTTCCAAGCTGCATGGATTTTACTTTAAAGGACAACTGTAGCAAGTGGGATATGGAGGCTGCCATATTTATTTTCTTTTAAGCAATACCAGGTACCTGGCTATCCTGCTGATCCTCTGCCTCTAATTTTAGCCATAAACCCTGAACAAGCACATGCAGATAATGTTTTTCTGACATTGTCCGATCTGACAAAATTAGATGCATGTTTATTTCTGATGTTATTCAGACACTACTACAGCCAAATAGATAAGCAAGGAAAGCCGGGCAACTAGTATTGCTTAACCTCCCTGGCGGTACGCAGATGCAGTGGCTGCGTCCGTGGGAGGGTGTTTTTTTTTTTTTTAACCACTTAACATCTCAGTCGTTTTCAGCTTATGCATCCGAGCAATGTTCACCTCCCATTCATTAGCCTATAACTTTATCACTTTATAAAAAAAAAATAGAGAGAAATATTTCATCTTTACATAGATATTTAAAAAGTTTAGACCCTTAGGTAAATATTTATGATTTTTTTTTTTTTTTTTTTTTTTTTTATAGTAATGTTTTTTTTTGGTTTTTTTAATTAAACATTTTATGTGGGCATTTTTGGGAGGGTGGGATATAAAAGTGTTTAATTTGGGGAAATATTGGTGTATTGTAATGTTTTTGTGAATTTACTTGTAGTTTTACTTTTTGGCCACAAGATGGCAATCTCGATTTTTTTTACATGACGTCACTCTAAGGCCCCATACACACATCAGACCATAGTCTTTTGAAAATGAAAGATCACAGACCAATCTTACCCCCCTTCCTGTAGTATGAGAGCCATTCCTACACAGTCTATTCTATGGAGCTGAACTCCACATCAGACAGAAATCTTTGCAAGATGCTGCACACACAGATGCTGTACAGACACAAAAGATCAGTAGCTGCAAAAGATCTGTTCCTGCCAAGAATCCATTCCTGCAAATTGCAATGATAGTCTATGAGATCTGCAGCTCATCGTACACACATGATTTAACTGACATTCATCTGCAGATCAGATCCACCAGGATGGATTTTCAGATCTGCAGATGATTGCTTGATCTGCAGATGAATGTCAGTTAAATCATGTGTGTATGATGATCTGCAGATCTCATAGACTATCATTGCAATTTGCAGGAATGGATTCTGGCAGGAACAGATCTTTTGCAGATACTGATCGTTTGTGTCTGTACAGCATCTGTGTGTGCAGCATCTTGCAAAGATTTTTTTCTGATGTGCAGTTCAGCTCCATAGAAAAGACTGTGTAGAGTATGGCTCTCATACTACATGAAGGGTGGTAAGATTGGTCTGTGATCTTTCATTTTCCAAAGACTATAGTCTGATGTGTGTATGAGCCTTAGGCGTACAATGTACGCTTAGAGACACAGCTTCAGAAAGAGCGAAGCTTCCGAGAGAAGCTGTCGCTTTTTCAGCGGGGGAGAGGAATCAATGATCGGGCTCCATAGCCCGATAAATTGATTCCGTGGCTACCGACTCCGCGGCCGGGAGTGCGCGTGCGCGCGATCGGCCGCGGGAGCGCGCCTGTCCTCGACGTTTTTATACGTCAAGGAGGACAAAGTGGTTAATGTTTTTTTGTATTAGTTAGGAAGCACTAGGCTAGCTAACTATTTGCGGAAAGCCCCCCAGCACCTCTTTCCCCCCCCCACCTTTAAATATGAACTGCTCTCTGCTAGCCCCACCTCCCATGTGCCCTACTGCCCTCTGGTTTCTATGCTGTGCAGGTAAGCTGCAGTTTCCTCTCACTTCAGTTGTCCTTTAAAGTGGTATTGTCACCATAAAAATCAAATTTCAACAGCAACTGGTCTAAGTGTATTAAGTGATAAAGATGCTAATCCTGCATTCAAAACGTGCAAAACTTTTTCTGCTGTTATGGTTTGGAGTTATCACATACTTTAGGAGCATTGGCCCTAGTGCCAAACAGTTGAATGCTGGGAGTTTTTTTTATCCATAATATATTCCTCCTCTTCCATTTATGTCCCTGCTTATCAGAAACACCCTCTGCAAGACTGAGGTGACTCAGCGATTGGAGGATAAGACAGTGCAGTTCCTACTATACACCTCAGTGGGAGTGTCAGAAGACTCTGGGAGGAGGGCACCTAATAAATACACAATGAGCAAGAGAAGGGAGGGGGGAAAACAAGAGTCAGGGAGGATATGATGTCAGCATTAGCTTGGCAAGATGGCCACTGCCTAGAATAGGATTTTCTGCTTTTTCTTTAAAAAAAAATGCCCAGGAATCATTACGTGGATAGCACAATACATCTGTTATGTAAGTAGAAGTAGTTATCTATTTATATATGTGTTTTTTATTTCTAGGTTAGCATGGGTGTCGCTTGTTCTTTAAGGGAGGGATGAAACTTGCATCTGCGGGTATCGTAGACAATTCCCTGCAAGTGTTTTGCCACACAATAGTGTGATTTGCAGAACATTTTGACTATGGTAGTTTTTTTTTTGTTTAACAAGCCACTGATTTCTACTAAAAACCACATGCATTGTGTGGAAATGTAGTGCAGGCGTTATTTATTTTTAACACTATGCAGAGTCACATATGCCTCTGGAAAACGCAGCAGCACCATAGATTATCATGATATGCTATTGCACATACTTTTTTTTTTTTGTCTGCGGCAAAACGCTGCAGTTCTGCTCAAGTGTGACCCCTGCCTAAAGGACTACAATCGTGGAAATGACGAATAAAAGCAAATGGGTTGTCAAAGGAGGCAAATATGTTTTGTACTGTACTTATGATTTTTAGTTTTTTTTTTTTAATGTCTGCATGGGAGTAAAGACTTTTTCTCCATTAGCTGCCCCTCCCCCATGGTTACCATGTAGACATTTTCAACTGTCTATTGAAGGGGCACACAGGAATAATGTTAGACCCCAGGCCACAACATGTCTCATTGGCTGTTCATGGAACTCTAAAAATTGCCTGCATGTAAAAAAATAAGCTGAAAACACCTACAGTGTGAAAGAGCCCTTAGAGAGGGAAAATGCCAGACTGGCTGGAGCTGACAGAAAGGCTATGGTAACTCAGGTAAGCACTCTTCACAAATCCAGCAAGCCGAAAAGCTTCCCTGTGTGTACGGCACACTGAACACATTGGTTTCCATTCATGCCAAGAACAGAAAGCTGAGGCTCATCAAAACTGGACTATTGAAGACTGGAAAATGCATAAACCTGGTCTGATGAATCCTAGTTTCCGCTGGGGCACACAGAGGAGATGCTCACAATTTGGTGCCAGCAGAATTCAAGTGAAGCGAGAGGAATATGGAGGCTGCCATATTTATTTCCTTTTAAGCAATACACATTCCCTGGCTATCCTGCTGATCCTCTGCCTCTAATGCTGTTAGAGCTGGTTCACACTTAGCGCTTCAGCAGCGCTTTGCTGGATACATTCTCTCTGAAGCATTTTGGATCAAACGCAAACACTCCTGCATGCAACACTTTGGTGACGTTTGCACTGTGATTCTCATGCAACTGAATGGGAATCACCAGCGCAAATGGTTGTAAAACAAGATTTTAACCACCAATTTGTGAACGTGATTGCGATTCACTCTTCAATGTGAACCTGCCGTAAGCCACAGGCCCGGAACAAGCATGCTGCAGATCAGGTGTTTCTGACATAGTGATAAGATTAGGTGCCAGTGATGATCACCGGAGGCTGTTACGAGTAATTACTCATGATTCAAATTAACTTTAATTGTTGCAGGTGTGCAGTGGGGATACAAGGGGTTATTTCCCCATAGTGCCACTGTCCGCCCTGCGTTCCAAAGAGCTTGCTTGTGTCCTATTGGTCAGGGCTGTGGAGTCAGGCAATTTTGGGTGCCTGGAGTCGGGAAAAAATGCACCGACTCCTAATGAATTTGTAACACTAATTAAAATAGAAAATATGATAAAATGTTCTATTTCTCAGATAATAGTCATTAAAATAATGTATATATACAGTAATAGCTGTGCTTAGTCCACAAAAATGAAATAAACCAATCAAAATTAGTTACTTGTGCTGCTTCAATAAAGCAGTCCCTGTATTTTTAAGGTCAGATATACATATGATTGTGACTGTATATATGATGTATACACAGGAATCTCTTATATATATATATATATATATATATATAATAAATAACATCTATTCTGTAAGAATAAAGCCTGATGTGTAGCTGTGTCACTAATAGAGATGGTCAAGGAGATGGAAATAATTCTGCATTGATGCTGATTTATGCAAATGTATACACTCCCTTTGCTGATGAAATAAAATAATTTGATATGTTATTAAAATTTGGTTTGGTGACTACAAATTAAAGGGTAACTGAGACGGATGAAAAGTAAAGTTTTATACATACCTGGGGCTTCCTCCAGCCTACTTCAGGCTAATCAGTCCCTCGCTGTCCTCCACCACCCGGATCTTCTGATATGAGTCCTGGTAATTCAGCGAGTCAGCGCTGTCCGGCCGCATGCCGCTCCCACAGCCAGGAACATTCTGCACCTGCGCAATAGTGCTGCACAGGTGTAGTATGCTCCTGGCGGTGGAGTGTGTGCATGCGCACTACGCTTGACTGACTCAAGTACCTGGACTCATAGCAGAAGATCCAGGTGGTGGAGGAGGACAACGAGGGACTGATTATCCTGAAGGCGGCTGGAGGAAGCCCCAGGTATGTATAAAACTTTAATTTCATCTGTCTCAGGTTTACTTTGTTACACAGTAGTACTATACTCTACATATGCACTCCCCACAGAGCTGCAGGGAATCCACTGAGAATGCTGTGCACATTGAACACAGAGGTGTTGTCTGTTTACAATCTCCTCATTCCCCTGCAGAGTACCTGCACATCATTCTTACATGTACCCACACTTACATTGCCTAGGGTCTGATAGATGTTCTTTGTTCCGGTTTGTACCTTTTACAAGTACTCTTACCAAGGACTAGTTTTAGTCTAAAGGGAATAAATATAGTAGTCTACATATTCTTCTCACTTCAGTTGTCTTGTAAAATTCCTAAGCGTTGGCAGTTAAGAGACGAATTTCATGTTACATACTTTTAATCAACAAAATTGTAATATGCAAATTAGGAGTCAGAGTCGTGGAATCCTAAACTGAGGAGTCTGAGTCGGTGGATTTTTGGACCGACTCCACAGCCCTGCTATTGGTCATGTTGCAAGCCTCACATCGGAGAACTTCCTCCTTTAACACAGAAGGCAGTATAGGGCATTCATCTCTGCTGGAACACTCCACTCATGTTCTGCTGCTCAGAGGGTCTCACAGACTGCAGTAAGACTCAAAGTTCTCATCTACAGGCAACAAGAATGTGCTGTGGGTCATGCTAGGTACACACAATGCGTTTTTTTTTTTTTTTGGTAGATTTTTCGTTCAATCAACTTGATTTGTTCTGCTCGATTCTCTTATCTGCTTCCATTCACTTCTATGAGCAATCGACCAGAAAAATGATCAAAAATATCGGACATGATGGAAATTATCTATCAAGCCATCTATCTAACACAAAATTGTATGGTGTATTCCTAGCATAAGGTCCCTGTCAAGATGACAGGGGGAAGTGCTCTGGTGTGAGGCTTGCAACGCGACCAATAGGACGCAAGCAGCTCTTTGGAATGCAGGGCGGACGACGGAATTATGGGGAAATAACCCCTTGTATCCCCGCTGCACACCTGCAACAATTAAACTTAATTTGAATCACGAGTAATCACTCGAGATTACTCATAACATCCTCCAGTGATCATCACACAGGAAAATAGTAATTTATTATGCAATTTACTGTGGAAGAAATGTGCATTGATGTATGTATTTTACATTTTTTGCAATAGTGGTCCTTTAATCGATGGGGATTGCATTACGTAGTCATGTCAGCATTGAGCAAAATCTCATGCAAATATTTCTAACTTGCACAGTCCAAAGAACGGAGGATGAATTGAGAGCAAAGGGTGATCTTACAGAGTATCAGTATAGTAATATACTATTAGTAGTAAAAAGTACTCAGTAAGGGCTCAGCCACATTATGAGCGCTTTGTGATTGATTAGCACTTTCTAAGCACTTTTTAAAAATCACTCCCATTAACCTCCCTGGCGGTAAGCCCGTGCTGCGCACCCTTTTTTGTATCTCTTTCCTGCTTTCAGAAGCCATTTTCTGCTTGGAAGGTTTTTTTTTTTGTTGGAATTTCTTATAAGTGAGGGTCACACTGTAATCGCTTCCTGTCAGGACTGAGTCAGCCACTTACACACCTGATAATTCACTCTTTCAGGTAGAGAAAGGGGGAAAAAAAAAGGAACACAGCATAATGGTGTGTGCTAGACACTGTACATACCCATGTCTGTCATGTCACATGCCACCTTGGGTATCAATCAATTTCACATGCTCTTGTGCCAATGGAATAGACAACAGGTGAAAATTATAGGAAATTAGCAAGACATCCCCATAAAGGAATGGTTCTGCAGGTGGTGGCCACAGACCAAAACATCAGCCACAAAGCATAGGAACTGAGAAGTGGTCACTTTTGAAGCATACGAAGGAAATCGCCGCTGGGAGACTTGGGAGCCTGATACAGCCGATATACGGCTTACCCGGCTCCTGCACAGGTCCAGGCAGCGTTAATTACTATTCCCCCTCCAGGTGCATGTGGTTGGTTGGGAGTTATGCAATTCGGCTGCCAGCTGGCGGCCAAATTAGTGTTTTAAAAGCAACTTCAGCTCAGTCTTCTGACGGCACCGAAGTTACTCACTGGCGGTACACATAGCTGTAATTCCTATTATGGTCTATGGTGGTGCCAGCTGCACAAAAATCTCCAGCGCTGGATTCCTTGTGTTCGACTTTTGAATGCTGGCAGTGCTTTTACTCTAGTGGTAGCACGAGAGGCTCAGGTAGTGCATCTCATCCAGTATGGCACATCAATGCAAGCTGTGGCAAAAAGGTTTGCGGTGTCTGTCAGCAGTCCAGAGCAATGAGGCGCTTCCAGGAGACAGGCCAGTGCATCAGGAGACTTGGAGGAGGCCGTAGGAGGGCAACAACCCAACTGCAGGACTGCTATCTCCGCAAACAGCCACGCGAGTTGGGCAACAGGAGAGCCGAATGACGGCTTTCCCTGCTGTCGCAAAACTCCCCGGTGACGTTAAATACTATTCCACCTGAGTCATCGCAACTCAGACGGACATATTTAGGGTCCAGCAACCGATGGAGCCCCGAATTACTGTTACGCACCCAGCGCAGGATTACATTGCTGCTATGGGGCGCTCGGCGGTGAGCTCAGTGCGCCGAAACCACCTGCTTCACTACCTCTGCCTTTGTGCAAAGAGAAACAGGAGGAGCACTGCCAGAGCATTGCAAAATGATCTCCAGCAGGCCACAAATGTGCATGTGCCTGCTCAAACAGTCAGAAACAGACTCCATGAGGGTGGTAGGAGGGCCCGATGTCACAGGTGGGGGTTGTGATTACAGCCCAACACCATCCAGGGCGTTTGGCATTTGCTAGAGAACACCAAGATTGGCAAATTCACCACTAGAGCCCTGTGCTCTTCACAGATGAAAGCAGGTTCACACTGAGCATGTGACAGAGTCTGGAGATACCGTGGAGAACATTGTTGCCTGCAACATCCTCCAGCATGACCGGTTTAGCAGTGGGTCAATAATGGTGTAGGGTGGCATTTCTTTGGGGGCTGCACAGCCCTCCATGTACTCGCCAGAGGTAGCCTGACTGCCATTAGGTACCGAGATGAGATCCTCTGACCCTTTGTGAGACCATATGCTAGTGTGGTTGGCCCTGGGTTCCTCCCAATGCAAGACAATGCTAGACCTCATGTAGCTCGTGTGTCAGCATTTCCTGCAAGATGAAGGCACGGATGCTATAGACTGGCCGGTCTGTTCCCCACACCTAAATGCAATTGAGCATATCTGGGACATAATGTCTTGCTCCATCCAACGCAACGTTGCACCACAGACTGTCCAGGAGTTGGTGGATGCTTTAATCCAGGTCTGGGAGGAGATCCCTTAGGAGACCATCCGCAACCTCATCAGGAGGTTGTTTTGAGCACATTACATCAAAGCTGGATCAGCCTGTATTTTTTTTTTCCCCCACGATTGATAAATTTGATTTCCACTGATCATTTGTGTGATTTTGTTGTCAGCACATTCAACTATGTAAAAAATGAAGTATTTAATAAGAATATTTCATTCGTTTAGAGCTATGATGTCTTATTTTTGTGTGTGTTTTGTATTCGCTTTATTATTATTTTTTTGAGCAGTGTATAAGCCACTTTTTTTTAGCACCCAAAATGTGCTGAAAAAAATTGGGCTTATACTAGAGTACATACAGTAAGTGCTTTCAAGGCAAGCTGTGGTGCATTTCCAAAAATATCATCTGAATATGAAGAAATAAATGAGTAAACTGAGCACTTTTATTTTTAATGAACCTCCCCATAAGGAAGGTTCATAACAGTGCGCTATTCAGGCGGGGTTGGGGTGAGAGGCATTACTTGCCTACAGGGGGCTGCTCCTGTGGCCTCGTGCCCGCACATGTTCCTGGCATTGCATCAGGAGATGTAGTCCATGGAGGAGAGTACCGCTCTGTACTCACATTTATAGACCCACAACCCTAGGCATGCATTGCAAATTAAAATGCAAAGATGGCATCCACCATACTGACGAGAGACCACAGGAGTAGCCACCCCCCCACGTAGGTAATGCTCCCTCTCTCACCCCAACAATACACATTTACAACCCTCCCTTATGGGAAGGTTCTTTTAAACAAAAAAAAAAAACAAAAAAAAAAGGATTACGGTAGCAGTGCTCAAGTCACTTTAAGTCAAATAACTGCAAAATCATTTCATATCATAGGGAGATTCCAGCCTTTCCACATTGAAAGCTGTAAGCATTTTTATTTTTCCGGGACTGGAGTTGGGCTACAGGCACACAGATTTCCCTCACCTAAAATAATATTTTGCTTTTGTATATGGCTGAAAATTATAAGTATCCCCCAGTGTCGGTGGCCTGGATTCCAGAGATTGGCCCAGGCAGAAAAGCTTGTACACCGCCTCCCAACTCCAGAGAAAGCACTACTAGACTGGGGAGCCAAGCATCATCTCTGTACAATTGGCAATAAACAGTCACCCTGAACTGATTGGGAAAAAGAATTTCAAGCCGCAGAATTTTAAAATGTACATGTAGACTTTCACAAGTACGAAAATGTGAGGAGTTTTTATACTGGCTCAGATTAGAAGCCGGTCCTTGCAGGATGCGTTAAAGGACAACTGAAGTGAGACGGATACGGAGGCTGCCAAATTTATTTCCTTTTAGGCAATACCTGTTGCCTTGCAGTCCTGCTGAACCGCTGCCTGTAATTCTTTTGACCATAGACCTTGAACAAGCACGCAGCTAATCAGGGGTTTTTGACTACTGCAACCAAATAGATCAGCAGCACTGCCAGGCAACTGGTATTTTTTAACAGGAATTAAATAGGGCAGCCTCCATATCACGCTCACGTCAGTTGTCCTTTAAATCTTTTCAATTCCTAAAGCCTCCAGTGCCAGTCATACAGTTCTCCAACCACCCTAAAGTCGGAGGAAACGTGGGATGGGGCCTGGGATAAGTCTGCGATAGAATCCTCCCACCATCAACACACTCACATCATCTTCATTCATACATACATCTTTCGATTCACTCCACTGATACCCAATACTGAAAACAAAATATATACCACAAACTTAAGAAAATAGTAGAAAATGCATTTTCTTTATTTTATTTTTTTTTATGGAAAAAAAAAAGCGACAGTAAGATTTGTAAAAGATTTGTGATTTATACATATTGTCCATATGAAAATCAAACTAAAAAAAAAAAAATTAAAAAAAAAAAATTAAAAAAAAAAAATTAAGGTTGCTGAGAGCAAGAAACAAAAACGGGTCTTTTTTTCTTTTAGCAGTGCAATTATTTCACATTGCCATAAACTGGTCAAGTATGCAACAGAATACAAAAGAAAAATACACAACTTTTTCTACATATTTAATATATCAAGAATTACAGTGCAAAGATTACTGTTTTAGTTTTTAAGAAATCTCTATTTACTTAAAGGGGCTTTCCGGGGGTGGGGGGGGAATGGATATCCATAACCTGCTTGGGGATGTCTCTGAGTAGAAACAGGGAGGGGGACCCCCACCTCCTACATTACTGTGAATAGAACAACCCTCATCCCACACTGTGTACGATGCTCAGAATGTCATATGATCGAGATGCTCATTTTTCCAGGTGCGAATTTTATTGCCCAGTTCTCTGCTGCAACAAAATCTTTATCGACTTAGGAAAAATAATGTGCAATTCACAGATCAGTCCTTACATATGGAGATCACATATAGTCGTTGCTCAGCCCAGCTTTGAACATCCATGTACTGTGATATCAGAATCTCAGGTTTCCCCAGCAGGAGGCGCTGCAGATAAAATTTAGAATTACAGATGATGATTATTATACATCGCCAATGAGATGCAAATAATTGTGGCATGTATGAAAATGTGTTATAAAATGTAGGCAGCTTAGGCCTGAACCAATCAAAATTGACAGAAAGTCAATTTGATTGGTCTGATTTCGAGCTGCATACAATTTGGAATTATTTAGATCTCATTGACTTATCTCTGCTCCTGATAACTATTGTGGATCCCTCCCCCCTATTACTACATTAAAGGGCCACTATCGCGAAAGTCATAACATTTAAAATACATGTAAACACAAAAACATTCAAATAAGACGTACATTTCTTCTTCAAAATGAACCTTTTTTTCCCCTCCTATGCTGCTGTCACTTACAGTAGGTGGTAGAAATCTGACAGAACCGACAGGTTTTGGAGTAGCCCATCTCCTCATGGGGGTTCTCAGGGTTTTCTTTATTTTCAAAAGCATTTAGTGAATGGCAGCTACTCTGTCCAACTGCCAAAAAGTGTGCAGCGAGCACAGAGGGTGGCCGGTATTGTATAAATCCTTTTCAGGGAGTGCCTTTATGAATAATAAAGGCCATGCTAAGAATCCCCCATGAAGAGTTGAACTAGCCCGAAACCTGTTGGTTCTGTCAGATTTCTACTGCCTACTGTAAGTGACAGCAACATAGGAGAAACGTAATTTAAGGCTCATTTTACTCCGGAAGAAGCGTACTTCTTATTTGTATGCGTTTGCAGGCATTTTCAATTTTACTATTTTTGTGATAGTGGTCCTTTAAGGAGTCAGAAACACATGGCATTGCAAGCTGAAATGGAAATCCTTTATCAAGTTCTACAGGGGCTAAATTAAAAGTTTGGGATTTTGCAGTTTTACCTTGACAATACTAAGCATAACAGGAAAAAAAAAATCTAAAAAATGGGTTTACTTACACAGTTAAATAAAATATTTAGTCTATACAGTAAAAAATACAAATTAAATAGTGAGCTAACAGAACAAATCTGAACAGATTTACAAAAAAAAGGTAAACTTTTATGTATATGCAGTATTGGTCAAGTTAAAAAAAAAATTTAAACATTCTAGATGCCTTGAAATTTGCATTGCTGAAAGATGCAGGGATTCAAACTCTTACAGTGTCCAATGTCTTCTGACTTACACAAACAAATGATTTTTTTTCTAAAGTTCATCTTGGATCTTTTGGGGTATCTTTTGCTTTGGAGAAGTGCTTAGAGATCTAAAAATCAAAATCAAAGGTGTCTGATGGCCTCTGAACAGAAAGCTGTGCCCGGATTCTCCTAATCTTGAAAAAAAACTAGAATTTACAGTACACTGGATTATACCAAAATTATAGTTTCACAAGTTTACATTGCATATTTCTGAGTCCATTCTCTTGCTATTCTGTTGTATCTGTGGAAAGAAAAAAAAAATAGCAAAAACTTGTTATGATGTTATATTTAAAATGGAATAAATTACCCAGTTCAAGTAGTACTGGTGTCGCAAGATCCTTATGCCTTAAAGAGGAACTGTAACCAAAGATTGGACTTCATCCCAATCAGTAGCCAAAATAATCTTTCCCATGAGAAATATTTATCTTTCTCAAACGGATCATCAGGGTGCTCTATATGGCTGATATTGTGGTGAAACCCCTCCCACAGTGTGATGTCAGCACCTAGGTACTGACATCACACTGTGGGAGCCTTGTTGCACTGTGGAAAATAGCAGTTTCCAACTGCCAAAAAGCAGCATCTCCTTCCACAGACATCACCTGCCAGGAGTTTACAATGGGCAAACACTGACTACGTAAATCATTTATACAATTTAAAAATTAAGCACTTTTTTCATAATGTTATTTTCACTGTAGGTCCGCTTTAAAACACTAGCCACACCTGAAAGGGAAAACCATTAAATTGACAAAGTTACTGGGGTCAATAGACTGTTCTTCAGTTTGCTGGGAAGAATATTAATTACATGCCCTGGAAGTTATCACTGCCATTGAGGCTGGCTAGATTGTTCTTTTTGAAGACGAACTGCAGTTGGAAAAAAAACTGTGCAAATACTGTAAAGTTTGTTTTCTGCAGATTCAGTGTTAGGAGCAGCACAGCAGTAAGCATTGCAGACAGGACTTTTCTTCTGGACTGATGGGTCTTGTGAATTTAACAAAGATGGCATTACCAAGAAACACATGAAACCAAGAGAACTCTATGGCCAATAATGAGTAGGAAAACAAGTTTTTTTTAATAGTATGCTATGCAAGGCATGTCTTCGCAAATTTCAGTTAAACTTAGCATTATAGCAACAAATCTACAAGGATGGTTTACATATTTGGCCACAATGATTAGGTCTATTTGCTGGTCACACACTGGCAAACTGACCCAGAAGATTTTTATTAGATCAACCAAATGTCCCTACTTTGCTGGTGATTTACTGAAGCATGCATGCATGCAATGATGCCACGTGTTCATTTCGATTATCTAACAGTTAAATTAAAATACACAGAGGGATGTTTACGTTGTCAAAGTGATGTTGGCAAGTGGATCTGACAAAGAGCGGCCAGAATTACCTGACCTAGGTCCATAAGAGTGACCTGCTCAACTGTATTACTCTGTACTAAAAAGGTCCAGTATTTGAGGAGGGGACTATGGTCAACAAGGTTGATTTCATTAGATACAGTCATCTCTAAAGAAGTATTCAATCTATTTCGTCTGAGCACTGGTATCCGCGTTCAAAGGACCCCTTTTTAAACAATGTTTCATCAAAAACCCATCATTACTGGATCATTTTTTATAATGTGTAGTAGTCTTTTGCGGTTCAATTTAATGATGCAGCTTTCATTATTTGCAGTTATCTTATTTTCCTCTAGGTGGCAGCAGTTTATTTCTAAATGACCCGACTATAGACTCCAATGTGAGCAGCCACTCTTATGTGGCAAGTGGCCTCAGCAATGACAACTTACCTGGGTTTTTACCTTCACTCACAAATAGTCAGGGACTTGGCAACAGTAAGCTACAACTTATGAAGATGCATTGGTGGGATAAGGTTCTGCACACTTTCCACCCATACACTAGCAACTGGTCATCTATCCCTACACCTATTCAGCACAACCCACCTTGAATAAAAAGAAACTGTAATCCCACCCACTTCAACAACCAACCAATGGATGCTCTCAACTTCAGGTTTCACACAAATCCACCATCCTAGGTGGACATCCATAATGGTTCAAAAACATCCAGCCTGTGGGTATAACCGATATAACGGCCAGCCGGTGCACAGTGTCATGCAGGTACACCACGAATACTAGTAAAGGAAGACACGGCACTCAGGAGCTGTAGTAGCAAACAAGCTGTATTGGAGCAGACGATACACTACATGGTTCGGGCGGAGGAGGAAGGGCTCCGCCCGAAACGTAGTGTATCGTCTGCTCCAATACAGCTTGTTTGCTACTACAGCTCCTGAGTGCCGTGTCTTCCTTTACTAGTGTAGGTGGACATCCATAATCCTTGAAGCCATTCAGATGCCGCTTCCATCCACAACTTCCAGAAATCCTTCACCCATATGAAAGTAGCATTCCCCCACTGCATCATATGCCATTAATTAAACCCCCCCCCCCCCTTCCCCACTACGCAACATACTGCAGGAAAGTTAGTGATTGTAACAGCTCTGTGCTCTCAACTGGTAGTGTAGGGAAGGGGCAAATGGCACAAGCGCTACTCCAACTACCTCTTAAAGGACTGACGAGTTCAAATAAAAAAAAGTTAAGTACCTGAATTGCATTTGAATGCACGGAGGACGCCATCCGCGCCGTTCCGTCGGGTCTCCGCAGTTCAATAGTGCCCCCGGGCCGGGCTCTCCTGCCTCCACTAAAATAGCCGCCAGAGCTGGCTGCGGCTGTGCAGCTCTAGGGCCTCCCCCCCCCCCCCCCCACCCACGCTACAGGAGACATTTTAGTGGAGGCAGGAGAGCCCGACCCAGGTTGTGGGGTCAGGAGCGGCCCAAGGGCACTATTGAACTGCGGGGACCCGGCAGAACGGCACGGAGGGTACGGATTTAGTGCCAGAATAACCAGGCTCAGCTGCAATATATTCATGTCCTTTTACATTCTGCCCATAATTCCACTAAAGCATGCATATTCTGCTGATCACCTTTTGTGGAGTAAGGGACCAATCAAAAATGTTGTATCGTTTTACCAGCTTGGTGGTCAAACTGATGAAATGAGGCCATCATATGTGAAAGAGGAAGATTAACACTGAAAATATATGAGTGGAAATGCTAAAAGCTAGGTTTGCAAAAGCAAGTTCACAGTCTCACTGGCCGAGCCTATAGGCCCCTATGGGTCCAACAATATGCTGCTTTCCCTCAGTTGGCCGACTCTGGTCACATGATACCTGCTGCTTTCCCTCAGTTGGCTGACTTTCGTCACATGATGTTTGCGGCTGTTCCCCAATTGGCCAACTCTCATCACGATGTTTGCTGCTGTCCCTAAATTAGATGTTCCCGGTGACAATGTTCACTGCTGTCCCTCGATTGGCGTATCCTGATCGCATGATCTAGTTAATTTGCAATTCAAAGCCATTGGCAGCCCTTTAAACTTGAATAGCATTTGCCACCTTGGAAATGGTAAAGTTCTTTGTGGTAAAAGATATGGTGATGTGCCTCACCACACTTAAAAATTCTGAATGCCCTCAAATGTCTGCATCCTATTTATAACACTGCTTTATAAATACCTTCTTAGGAGTATGCTATGACATCAGGTCATGGAATATTTTCAACATTCCACAAAGTGCAATTCTACAAAACTAGATTCTATACCAGGCCTGGGCAAACTTTGCAGGGCCAGGCCGTCTTCTGCGGACTGCATTCCTATCATTCCTGGCCTCCTCCCTCCCTGCAGTCGCGAGTGAGCGATTAGGAGGGGCTAAAACTCACCTACTCACTCCTGTGTCATGTCTCCATGGTAACAGGGCGCCGCGTGGCATGCATCACATGACGCCCTGTTACCATGGAGACGCAATGCAGGAAGCTGTGAATTTTAACCCCCGCTAATTGCCCGCTCGCGACTCTGCAGGGAGGGAGGGGGAAAGAGAGGAATCTGTCTGCCTATAGATGGGTTTGATGTACAGTGCAGTAGTAATTTGCCCAGCACTGTTCTATGCATATAAGCGAACGGAGGATGTCATCTAGGATGTGTCCAGAGATGAAATGGATAAAATATACTTACTTATCCCTGTCTGTCTTGTAAGTCTGTGCAATATCTGGTACTAAAGGGTCATCTGGGTTTGGATCACAAAGTAAGGAGCATATGGACAACAAAACTGGAAAATAAAATATACGCACACAATCAATTACTGATATTTCCAACAGCTGTAACTGCAGCAAACCATAATCAAGGATTCATCAAAGCAGTATATTGTACAGCTTAAAGGGAACCTGAAGTGAGTAAAAATATTTAAAACACACACATGACGTAGCTGCAAATGAATAGTACATACTTAACTCACCGTCGGTTCCTCTCAGAAGTTCACCATTTTCTTCTTACAGCGATGACTTCCAGTTCTGACAATATTGTCAAAACTGAAATATACCAGTTGCTGTCAGTTATATATCAGCAGCTGTCAGTTACAACTGAATGTGCAAGGTCCATGTCCATGTTTCCTTATGGCTCAAGAAGGTGATATTACAGTTTAACAGTGTGCTGAGTAGGAAGCTGTTATGGGGTAATGGCCATTTTTAAAATGGAGGACGGAGAATTCCATTGATCACAGTGGACAAATGGGATGCAGGAGAGGAGAAAGAGATTGAGGAGTAGACTACACAGGAGGCAAGTATGACCTGTGTATGGTTATTTTGACTTTTTATTTTCAGTTCAGGTTCTCTTTAAAGAGAATCTGAAGTGAAAATAAAAAATTTATAAGATAATGTATTGTATGTGTAGTGCAGCTATGAAATAGAACATTAGTAGCACAGATATGAGTCTCATATTGTTTCCAGTACATGAAGAGTTAGGGTCCTTTTACACTTAATCAGCTGCTCTCAGTTATAACTAAAAGGACAACTGATTTTCAAAGTAATGGCCCATGTTCCCCTATGGCTCACTACTGAAAGATTTTTCACAATACACTGCCATGAAGGAAAAAAACAAAAACCACGTACCCACTGATTAAGTGTAAAAGGACCCCTAGCCACATTATCCACCACTACAGTATATATACGTCCTCTGACTTCATCTAAGCCACAAGGACGTAGATATAGGTCTTGTAGCAGAAGCCCAGCTATGCACACCTCTGGCACTATCTGATGCAGCACTAATTGGTGAAAGGGAATATATGTTCCCTGAGCCGATTGATTTTTACTATTAAAAATAATTATTTTCTCAAATCATACTGAAAACTGCACCCTGTAACATGCTTTCAAAATCAAATATCTTCAACATAAATTGTGACAGAAACAATCTAAGTTTTGTGATAAACAGTAGAAAAAGCCAAACAAAATGTGTGTTTTTTTATCTACAGTAGCACTTATTAATTTTTAAACTGGAATTAGTGAAATTGAGAAATAATGTGTTTTTTTTTACTATTTTTTTTCCTCTTTTTCCCTTTAAAATGCAAAACAAAATTGTTCAAGGGAAAAAATGCCATACAATGAAAGTCTAGTTTGTCTTGAAAAAAAATATATATTTAATTTAGGGGTCATAAGTAGGGATAAAGTTATTGCTAATTAAATAAGGACATAGCTAAAATGTAAAAACTTCTCTGGTCCATAAGTGGGAAACAAGGTCTGGATGCAAAGTGGTTAAGAAACTTCAGTTAACGCAAAAGGGCTTCTCTGAGCTCTGCAACCAAACTTAGTGGGCTACAGTGCTATTTTCTGAAGCACTTATACAATCAAAGAAACCGTGAAAGACAACTTCAGATAAGATTTTACTGCAGGGAAGTTCAAAGGGCCCTTGGCTCTGATTCATAGTTTAAAATACACTAGGATTCATAGTTTAAAATACAGAATGTAGTTTGTAAAGGCCTCGTAAAGAGTAGGTTTTTAGGCTGCAGAGAAAAAAAAAAAAAAAAAAAAGCACACGAACAATAGAACATAAAAAACTCCATCCAAATAGTGTTCTAGATCAGATTCAAACTTAAAGGGAACCAAAGGTGAGTGGGATATGGAGGCTGCCATATTTATGTCTATTTAAACAATACCAGTTGCCTGGCAGTCCTCCTCATCGTGTGACTAATATCTTAGCCAAAGAACCGGAACAAGCATGCAGCAGATCAGGTTTGACTCAGCTGACTAAAGTTTTACTTGATTAGCCATATGCTTTGTTTCAGTGTTTTGACTCAGACACGACTTATGCCAGAATATCAACAGGGCAGCCAGGCAACTGGCATTGTTTACAAGGAAATATATAGGTCAGCCTCCATATCTCTCTCACCTCAGGTTCCCTTTAAAGGAAACCCAAGCTGTTTGGGCTCCGTTCATCTATAATCTGTGCCGGTAATGGGCTCCAGTCCTGTCACTTGGGCTCCACTAGTATTACTCTGCAGGCGCAAAAAGGCTTTTGCCGACAGGAGTGCAATAGGGGGCATTTGCTGCTGGCTCGTTGCAGGTGTGATTCAGGCATTACTGATGCATGCAAGATTAACATGGCAGCCAGGCAACTGGTATTGCGTAAAAGGAAATAAATATGGCAGCCTCCACATCCCTCTCACTTCAGATGACCTTTAATGAAAGTCTGAAGCCAAAATGAAGATACTTAAAGAAGGCTCTGGGTCCTATAGAGCCTTTCTGTTCCCCTCCTCCTCCTCCCCCCATCATTCCCCACAGGCTCCTCCGTTTCAATATTCCGCCGCGGAAGGCTTCGGATGATCCCAAAGATGGGCGACCCTGTACTGCGCACGTGAAAGATGTCGCTCGCGCATGTGCAGTATGGAGCGGCCAAGTCTTTGGGAGCCCAAGCGGGAAGAGAGCAGTATCCAATCCAGTCATAAAATTACCTCTGAACATTTTTTTCTGCTACAGGAAGTTCCTGGTATTTATTTTAAATTTTAAGGAAATTAAATTGCCCAGGACTCAACCTTGTGAAAAAATGAAAAATTCCTACAAGGCACCACAACGAGGCCATCGCCTATAATTTACCTTTTGAGACAGTCAATGCTGGAGACCACTGTGATCGCAGAATATCTAGACAAATACTTCCATTACTGTTAATGTTGGGATGGTATATTTTCGTTGTGAATGCAACCTGCAAGAGAAAATAACGTTAAAGTGCTAAATAATAGGATTTATAAGCAGTTGCCATTTGTCTTCGGTATTTCTGGGGAAGAAGCTTAAGAATGCAAGTTCCCGAATCAAAATTAAAACCGCTGAAAAATAACCAGGGTAAATGCATAGCTAATATTGGCACCTAATGCCCTTAGGAAGTGACTAAAGACACTTACATCAGACTTCAAATAAGGCAGACCGGCATACAGAGAGAAACCCGCCTGCAACTCCTTTGCTGCTGAATTATAAAATGTAACAGATAATCTACATCACAGCTTGCTCTCTGCCTAAGGATTTCACTGTTTTGCCTGGAAATGTAAAGCCCTCCAAGCGTATATCCCAGACACTGGCCACTTCCTGGGCTATAAAACTATCTGTGCTGTAGGTTCCACTTCCTGGGCTATAAAACTATCTGTGCTGTAGGTTGCAATCTCCTCAGAGAGATTCAGCTTGTGCCTTTGCCCTTGCAGTTTTGTCAGTGGCAAGAATGCATTTAAGGCATACATGTCAAAGTCTGACCCTCGGAGCCATTACATTTGGCCCTCAAGTGGTTCCCCCACTTTGCATTATGTTTGGCCCACTCTAGAACACCAGAACAGCTATACTGAAGGGCAAGTCATAGATCACCTGGAAAGCCATATGGGGAAGGGGACGCACTAGATACCAGGGAACTGTCTAGAAAAAACAAGGCCACTGGACACCAGGGAACTGTATAGGGGAGGGAGGAGCACTAAACATCAGGGAACTTTATAAGTGATGGAGGGGGGCTATTAGACTTGAGGGAGAGAGGTGACTACTATACATTGAGATCAGCCCGTGACCTGGTCTTAGAGCTCAAATTTTGGCCCACTTTGTAATTGAGTTTGACACCCCTGATTTAGGGCAACATCAACAATTACATACCCAAGGAGACTATAAAAGGAACCTTCTCAACTTATCTGGTGCTAGTCATGTGATCAACATTTCTAGACAATCTTTGGCTGCACAAACCTATTTTCTAACAAAAATGTTACAGCCGTGCACTCATTAAGTTAGATTTTTAGTGCTTGGAGATGGGCTTTAAGTGCGCCCATACAGTACTCAATTTTATGCATTGAATCTGGCGGTGATCGATGCTCAACATGGCCATCTGATCAAACATTTTGATTGATTTCCAGCCTAATTAAGTCAATCTGGCATGCTGGAAAAATCTCAGTCGCAAGGGCTCGATCGGGTGTGGGTCTGCAACAGCGTATCGATTTCCCAACTACCAACAGACCCCGATTGGTCTCTCCACCCCCCTGCCAAAGTGTATGTGTACACCCGCCCAGGCGTGTGTTGAGTGGAGTGATGCAGGCTTACCTGTCTGCTGGACTAGGCCACACCGCAGCACGTACTGATGTCACTACATCCAGCAGCATCACGTGGTACAGGCGCCCCCAGTAGCAAATCTGCAGTGTGTGGGCAGGTGGAGAGGGATCGATCGAGTGGTCATGTGTAAAAGAAAAATGTGCTCCCCCCACAACTGATTATAGAGGGATTTCTTTCCCCTGTTGAGACCAGACATCTGTACTACCATGGCCAATCTCAGAACTATGTCGCTCCCATAATATTGAAGTACGCTACTGAGAAGATATGGTGTTCCTACAGGAAAGGGAATGAAGGGGATGAAGAGGGGAAACATAAGGGACCTCTAAAGATCAGCATGATCCCGTCTCTCCAGACACTGGGCATCTCCAGACCGCGTTGTAGACAAAAATGTGGAGCATAAAGAAAGAAGATGCAGGGAAGCCTTCTACAGGGCAATGAGCTGAGGGTGGGAAGGTATAGAGTTGAGCTTCTTTGTAAAATCCAATATAGCCCATAATGGGAAATGAGCTTGCCTCTGCTTTAAAGGGACTCCGAGCAGTGCAGAAACTATGAAAATATGCATATCATTTTAAAGCTCTCTTTCTCCTCTTTCCAATGATATATAAACCGCCGCCCTACACCTTTTAGTTTTCGCTATTGAAATTGCCGCAGCCGCGATTTCAATCGCGAAAATAGAGAAAACTAAAAGGCATAGGGCGACGATTTAGGTGTCGCCAGAAAGAGAGCTTTAAAATGATATCCATCTTTCCATAGTTACATTGTATTACACAGGCCGACTTTTTCTGCTGAATGGAGCTGCTGACACTGGGGAAAGTGTCGTCCTGTGTAATACAAGTAACTATGGAAAGATGGATATCATTTTAAAGCTCTCTTTCTCCTTTTTCTGACGACACCTAAATCGTTGCCCTACACCTTTTGGTTTTCTCTATTTTCGCGATTGAAATCGCGGACGCGGCAATTTCAATCGCGAAAATAGCGAAAACTAAAAGGCGTAGGGCGGCGGTTTATATATCACTGGAAAGAGGAGAAAGAGAGCTTTAAAAGGATATGCATCTTCCCATAGTTTCTGCACTGCTCGGAGTCTCTATAAATGCAATCCTACCCACCCTAATCCGTATTTACTGCTTTTCTCATTTCTTCTGAATATTTGGATTAAAAAAAACATAAAAAAGTTGACCTGTTTAGAAGTATAGGAACGTATAATGCTAGGGTACACAATGAGATTTTCTGGCAGATTTACTGTCATATCAATTAATTCCAACATGTCTGATTTGATTTCTGATCGATTTCTGATAGAAGTGAACAGAAAACAGTCTGAAATAATCGATCTAATGGAAAATCTGCCAGAAAAATCTCGTTGGCCTCAATTCACTAAGCTTTATCACAAAATGTATTGGTCGTTTGATAATTTACCTCATGGGTAAAATCCAATTAATCGATAAAAAAACGTTCAATAAATCTATATCACCTTAGTGAATTCAAAATTAGATTTTACCCATGAGGTAAATTATCAAACGGTCGATAAAGGGTTTGATAAAGCTTAGTGAATTGAGGCCTATAGTGTACCTAGCATTACAGCTTATGAACCAATCACATACGGTAATTAATGAGCCTTGTTGGGTGACAGAAAAGAAAATAGATTTTACCTTTGGTGGCTTGAATGGATAATCTGTCGGAAACTGGATTGTGAGAAAGAAGACTCCTCCCTGATATGGACTGTCAGGCTGTAGAATAAAGAAGAAATAAAAAAAAAAAAAAAAAAGCACAGTCACTAGAAGTCTTTCCATACTTCAATTTCTAGAATTATGTCCCAATTTCCAGGGTTTTTTTTTTTTTTTTTTTTTTTTTTTTTTATTACTCCACCTCAGTACAGAAGGCCCATTAAAGAGACACTGAAGTCTCAAGAAAAACATTTTTATCTAAAAAAAAAAAAAAAATGCGTTTAATATGCTAGCCCTACCTAAACCACAGCATTCCCGCCACTGTAGTCTATCTAAATTTCCCAAACCCCCACCTCCCTCTCCCCTGCAAAATCCACAACTTTGTTGGTCGTGGATTTTGCTGCTATAGGAGGCAGAGCTATGAGCCGCAGCTCTGCCTCCATTCACGTCTATCAGCCGCGTATCTCCGCCTCTCCCCACCCCACTCTCTGAGAGGGAAGGGAGAGGCGGCGACCCGGGCTGATAGACGCGCTGAGAGGCAGAGCTGCGGCTCATAGCTCTGCCTCTCACGGAAGCGCTGCCCGGATTGCCCCCCAGGGAGTTTGGGGGGGGATTTAGATAAAGTAAAGTAAACCTGATGGCATGTGTCAGCCAATTTAGAGTTTTAAGAGGGTCTGAAGTTAATCTGGAGAAAAACAAAAACAGATACTTACCTAAGGAGAGGGAAGGCTCTGGGTCCTATTTAAAAAAAAAAAAATAGTATAAAACTTGAGTAGCTGCATCCCAGCTGGGATGCAGCCACTCTACTTTTTATACTATTCTTTATTTTTTCTTAATAAAGAGCTATGTTTCAAAAAGAGCTAGGTTTTAAAAAGAGCTATTGATACTGGAGGTGCCGACCCTTTTTGGAGAAATATTGGCTGCCGCCTGAGAGATCCGAAAGGACGACTGGTCTGGGCATTCCTCTTTTAATGTTTTTTTTAACTCATGGGTGCGGATCACACTTGGACACCTTGTGCATGCACAGTACGGAGATGCTTTGGGAGCACTCAGGCTTCTGAAGACTACCAAAGACTCCTGCGGTGGGAGATTTGAACAGGGGAGCCAGCACTGGAATGAGGGGACCGTGAGAGAAATGGGAAGGCTCAATAGGACCCAGAGCCTTCCCTCTCCTTAGGTATCGGTCGTTTTCTCCAGATTCACTTCAGACTCTTTAAAATTAAACAACATCAAAAACAACCTATACGAAAACACAAAAATGCATACTTACGGGTCCCATAATTGTTGCTTGCCAGTGAAACACTGAGGAAAGAAAACCAAATATAAGAAAGGGATCATTAACAGTTTAGTCTACAAATATTCCAGCATAAAAACTTACTATCATCTCCTACTGGTCCTGCTGAGCACTGGGCAGGAGGGTCACGCTGCAAGTCTGTTAATTCCTTCAAAGCAGAAATAAGAAAAAAAACTCTAATCTTAAGATACAAATATTGGAACATTATAGTGTCAACTTATTAATTAAAAAATGCCCAATAAGATTTGTGTTTTGTTTTTTTTTAAATAGTTTATATTCTTTCAGTAGCCACAAACTAGTATGTTTTGGTTGCCAAACAGGATAACATTGCCCTATATAGCCAACAACCTTTATCATTTAGAATGATGACCCACCTGCTCCACATAAACGATATCCTGGAGCTCTTAGCATGTGCGATAGGCAATTATCTTTTGAAATACAACTACCAACTTCCAAAGGGTCCAGTTCTAAGCCCGGACCCTTTCATACAAAGCTCAGCGTAAGCTGCCTATTCCATACATTTCCTTACTAGTTTCCAGATACCATCCCACCTGTAAGCTTTGCTCCTCCCAGACACCTGTCCTCTAAATGGTCACCACTTATCAGTTTCAACTTTCTTGTAACCCTCTTCCACGCCATGTTTGCTATGCTCCGAGTCCAGAAACCTTGAAAACGCAGTTTAGTTGGCCATATACCGGTCAATCTGCCACCAGACCGACCATCAGATAGATTGGGGGGCAGGGGCTCATATATAGTGTTGGGCGAACAGTGTTCGCCACTGTTCGGGTTCTGCAGAACATCACTCTGTTCGGGTGATGTTCAAGTTCGGCCGAACACCTGATGGTGTTCGGCCTTATAAGTTCGGGTTCGCCCCGAACTACTGAATGGCCGCCGAACAGGGCCCTGTTCGCCCGAACATGCCGCAATACGGCCCCCCTATGGGGTCGCAGGCATAAGGGGGGGGGCATGCCCCGATCGCGGGGGGGGGGGGGCGGAAATTCCCCCCACCCCCTCCGCTAGCGCCCCCCCCCCCCCCTCTGCCCGCTTCCCCATAAAAAAAGTTTAAGGCAAGTTAAATGGTACTTGGTGGCTGGCCTGGCACTGGCAGTGGAGTGAGGAGGAGGAGGAGTAGCAGAGTGACGCGTTGAGGCCGGGCAGCGGGCGGTTCAGCGGTAGTACCCTTGTGGTACTTCCGCCCTTTCTCTGACCTCACGTCCTCTGCATACGAGGGTACGCGTCACGCGTACCCTCGTATGCGTCATCACGTAGAGGACGTGAGGTCAGAGAAAGGGCGGAAGTACCACAAGGGTACTACCGCTGAACCGCCCGCTGCCCGGCCTCAACGCGTCACTCTGCTACTCGGACTCCTCCTCACTCCACTGCCAGTGCCAGGCCAGCCACCAAGTACCATTTAACTTGCCTTAAACTTTTTTTATGGGGAAGCGGGCAGAGGGGGGAGCTCTAGCGGAGGGGGTGGGGGGAATTTCCAACCCCCCCCCCCCCCCCCCCCCCCGCGATCGGGGCATGCTCCCCCCTTATGCCTGCGACCCCATAGGGCCCCCAAAATGGGCATGTTCGGGGGTCCCATTGACTTCCATTGAGTTCGGCGTTCGGGCCGAACATGCCGAACATCTGGCCCATGTTTGGCCCGAACCCGAACATCCAGGTGTTCGCCCAACACTACTCATATACTTTGTACTTGTGTTGCTGGATGTAAAATTGTATTAACAATTTGTGGTCTCCACTACTGTCTGTTTTGCACTCTGTACAGTGCCATGGATGATGATGATGCTATATAAATCCCAATACAAGCTAACGGTGAAAGCATTTCCTTTGTCCCTGCGTAGGTCAGTTAGCAACACATCCCTTAGACTAAAACTTGAGCCATTCGAGAAATGTTTTTAATAAATGTAAGACCCTCGGCTCCAGCTCGAAGCGGTCAGTATAAAGCAACACATTTAGCCCGGCAACGGAAGAGTGCAAGGTGCTGAAGCAGAGAGAAAGGCTATTAGCAGCTTCACACTTTACATCCGCCAGGAACATGCTGCAAATGTATGCAGCGCGGAAACTCTCACAGACTGCAACCATTCACCTGACAGTCGCTTCAGAGAGGGTATTCCAACACTAAAGACTAGACGTTACATGCTCAAGGGAAAGGGACACTTTCAGGGTAAAAATGCTAAATCCATTCCTGAGCAAACTGGAGCAATCATCCTGATCCCAACCCAGAGCAAGCATGCAGGATAGTGTAGCTGGGATCAAGGGAGCAGTCCTAAGTGCCTGTACAAGGCTGGTTCTGTGTGAGGTAGGAAATACCTATAACAAAAATAAAAGGGGGGAAAAAAACGAACAAGCTTCCGTCTGAATAAGGGCAGGTTCAGACAGACGCTTGGGGGTGATAACCGCGTTGTTTCCCGTGGACGACGCTTAAATGGGAGTGGGATGAAAAATGTTTTTTTTTTTGAACAGCAGCGGCGTTATTGTAAATGCCGCAGCAGATCCTATCATCTTGTCCTGACTACATTCGGAGGTCAAAATGAGAAGAATGAACAACGGGAAGCTCCAACAAAGGTTAACAAATGCTTTTCACACGGGTCGTATAGGCATTGGTTCTTCCCATTCGATCACTGATCAAATCTCCCGGTAATCTATTGCACGGCATGTCAGACTGATCATCTTTTTGTCCATATGTACTGAAAACCGATTGACATGATTGATTGCACAGAAAAATCTCAGATTGGAGGTGGGGCAGGAGCAGCGGCAGTTCGACGGCCTACAGCATTGCAGTGCAATTCCACGGCTAATTGATTTTGATCAATTGATCATGCTGAAATATATGGAAAATGTATGTGTTAGTGATGTTAGCTACAAGTATGTAGCTACTCTTAATCAGAATCTAAATTACATAGCGCTGCCCGCTGCGGAGGGGGGAAAACTTACCTATGCCGCCTATAGCCGATGCGTTCCACTTGCAGTCCACGTAACACCACTACTTCTTCCTTCAAACTTGAAAGGAGGAAGTAGTGGTGCTGTGTGGCCCACGAGTGGAACACATCGGCTACAGGCGGCATAGGTAAGTTAACCCCCCTCCGCAGCGAGCAGGCTAATTTAAAATTTTGATTACGAGTCGTTGCATACTCATGGCCAAAATCACTAGTGTGTGGGAGGAATCCCTCCCTCACTTTGGGTGGCAATCCATGTGTGCAAGGTCATCTTTTACTACTTGTGAGCAGCTGTATCCATTAAGCCCAGTTTACATGGGTGTCGGGGCAAACGCAGTCTTCGCTTGCTTAGCTGATGCTAAAGGATTTTCTACTACTGAGCAGAAAACACAATATAAAAGTGTGTGCTACTCAAGTAGGTGAGGTGTGGCCATACACATCGGTTTGATTTAGTAGTAAACACGCAGTTTTATCAGCTCAGATGTCATAACCAGATTAACATTCTAAAAACATTCCAGTTTGCACAACTTCTGACAAAATCTTTCCACTGCAAAAATTTCACCTAGTTCCAGCAGTTTATAAACAAAGCCTAAACAAAACAAAAAAAAACGACCAATACTTTTTTTGTTGTCTGCTTTTCAAAACCAACCGTGTTTATAACCGTGTTATAAACCGTGTTTATAAGTAATGCCGCATTTAAAGTAGGAACTGGCAATCTGATATTGAGAAGCACAGTATTACAGTGCCATAATTACCATGAAGTCTCAATCAGACATCTCATTCACCGGAACGTTGGAATAAAGACACGTACACACAAAAAACGCTCGTTCAGAGATCATGGCCCAGATCCCTAGGATGACCACTCCAAGCACAAGCTTATACAGACAATGTTTGGCTAAAGCTGACTGTTGTGTCCTGTGTCTCTGGAAGAAGGGAGGACGGCATGGAGCACAATGGCTTCAGGAACATAGCATAAGAAGGGGAACAATGGGCTAGTTTCTTGCTGCTCTGATAGGCCTTACTTGGTATCACATTTAAAGGTGCTCATTAAAGCGGATCCGAGATGCAAAACTATAACAAGTAACTTCTCTATATATCTTATCTAAAGTTTAGATAGTTTACACAACAAATCTAGCTGCCAACAGCTTCAATAGAACAGGATTCTTTTTTCTTGTGCTACAATGACAGCAGCCATGTTGTTTGTAAACATTACACAGAAGCAGGTTTATCTGCACCTTGAGCGAAAAAACCTAATCCCCCCCCTCCTCCCTTCTGCCTCTAAAATCTCTGGCTAGTAATACCTCCCCCCTCCTCCTCCCATGAGCCCTTGCTACTGTCTGAAAGTGCCTTGGTTCTCTGAAAACCTGTGGGCGTGCCTTGTTTAGTTTATAGGGAATTACAGTATTAAAACAAAAACTAAAAAGGATTTGCTTGAGGAATGCCCTATAAACAATAGGAAAGGAACCCAATTATGCAATGTGTAAAAGTTCATCTCAGATCCGCTTTAAAGGATACCACAACTGACATGTGACATGATGAGATAGACATGGGTATGTACAGTGCCTAGCACACAATTAACTATGCTGTGTTCCTTTTTTTCTTTCTCTGCCTGAAAGAGGTAAATATCAGGTATGTAAGTGGCTGACTCAGTCCTGACTCAGACAGGAAGTGACTACAGTGTGACCTTCACTGATAAGAAATTCCAACTATAAAACACTTTCCTAGAAGACAATGGCTTCTGAGAGCAAGAAAGAGATAAAAAAGGGGGAAATTCTTATCAGTGAGGGTCACACTGTAGTCACTTCCTGTCTGAGTCAGGACTGAGTCAGCCACTCACATACCTGATATTTACCTCTTTCAGGCAGAGAAAGAAAAAAAGGAACACAGCATAGTTATTTGTGTGCTAGGCACTGTACATACACATGTCTATCTCATTATGCCACATGTCAGTTGTGGTATCCTTTAAAGGGAACCAGAGAGGAACGGGCTGAAAAAAAAAAAGAACAAGCTTTTATACATACCGGGGGCTTCTTCCAGCCCCATAAGCCTGGATCGCTCCCACGCCGCCATCCTCCGCTTCCTGGAACCGCCGTTACCGGGCCCGTCACTTCCGGCGGACGCGGCCAATTGTCCGCATCACAGGGGCTCCCTCCATACATGTACGCATGCGGCTGCACAGCAGGCAGCCACATGCGTACTTGTATAGAAGGAGCTCCGTGTGATGCGGCGAATCGGCCGCGTCCGCCGGCCGACTGGCGGCAATGACGGGACCCGGTACCGGCGGATCCAGGCAGCAGATGACGGCGGCGTGGGAGCGATCCGTGCCTATGGGGCTGGAGGAAGCCCCAGGTATGTATTAAAGCTTCCCCCCAACCTCTCTGGTTCCCTTTAAGGATCCAATTTACTGAATGATCGGCCATCCAGATTGTTTCAACCAATCAGAAGCAATCGTTCAGGCCCACCAAAAGAAGGACAAATTACAAGCAATCCATTCAGATTAAAAGAGTCATTCCAAAATTTGGATCGTCAATAGAACGATTGTTTGATCGGTATGCGATCTGATCGATCATATGGTCGATAGGTCGGGAGATTTCACTGTTAAAGGACATCCGAGGCGGAAAAAAAAAAACCAGATAAACAATTTTATCAGTCCTCCTCCTTCTAAAAAGGACTTAAATTTATCCCACAGTTTTATTTTGTATTTGAATCAACTTTTTAAGCTTTTACTGTTTCATGGCCTTTTCTCAATGACACATTAATTGAAGTATACCAGGGCTAAAATAAATGAACTATTGACCTTTTTTTCTCTCTTTCCTGCTCTCCATTTACTGCCACAAAAGTGTTTTAAGGCTGCAAATCCTCATCACTGAGTGTTATGCTAGAGTCTGACCCAGACAGGAACTGCCACTTACAGTACATACCTGATTTTTAACTCTTTCAGGCAGAGAAAGGAAAAAGGGAACACAGCCTAGTTATTTGTGTGCTAGGCACTGTACATACACATGTCTATCACATGTCACCTCGTGAGTCCTTTAACCTTCCTGGCGGTAAGCTATGCCGCCGGAAGGCACCGCTCAGGCCCCGCTGGGCTGATTTGCATAATTTGTTTTGCCACACGCAGCTAGCACTTTGCTAGCTGCGTGTGCAATCCGATCGCCGCTGCTCCCCCGCACCGCAGCCGCCCCCCCCCCCCCCCCCCAGACCCTGTGCGCTGCCTGGCCAATCAGTGCCAGGCAGCGCTGAGGGGTGGATCGGAGTCCCCTTTGACGTCACGTCGAGGATGCCATGGCGACGGGGGAAGCCCTCCAGGAGATCCCGTTCTTTGATCTCCTGATCTCCGAAGCCGATCGGAGGGGCTGGGGGGATGCCGCTGAGCAGCGGCTATCATGTAGCGAGACCTTGTCTCGCTACATGATATAATATAATATAAAAAAAAAAAAAAAAAAAAAAAAAAAAAAAAAAAAGAGGAGGGTTAAAGAGCAGCTTTAAATTAATACTATCGGTACAATTGTTTTTCTCAATTTATCTCCACTTCAGGGTTGCTTTACCAATGCCATCAGTAGCTAGTCACATTGTAAACATAATTTCTGCCTGTACTTTGGCTTTAAACCGCTTCCCTGGTTAGCTGGTTTTCTGGTGGCTATCATGGCATTCAGTAAGAAACAGACTTCAGCCAGCGGGGCAGAGTTTATTCCTGTACGACAGACTGGCTGCTTCGCATTCCTGTATAAATTGTCAATTTAAAGAGGAACTGTAGTGAAAATAATAAAATGGCTTTTTTTTTACAATAAAGTATAAATTAATAGATTTATTCAGTGTTTGCCCATAAAAATAAATAAAAATCTACCCTCTCCCTGAGAAAAGAGATTTTACAACAAATTCTAAAATTTTAAGTGGTGACATTTTTACGGTAGTTCTGCCAGATCTCTGTGGAATGTTTGTTACTGAGAGTTCTATGCACAGAGGGAGATACTGGTTGCTTGGCAGCTAGAAAGACGTTATTTCCCACAATGCAAAAAGGTTCACAGACAGCAAACTGTCAGGACCATGGCCATGACTCCACATAGTGGTGAGCGATGTGGCCTGCAGATACGGTTCCCGACCGGGGGGGGGGGGGGGGGGGGGCTGGGGGGGAAGCAGCCTTATTCAAGCTAACAAGGCTGTCACCCCTCAAAAACACTTCTCAATGCCACCACTAGGTGCTGCTAGACACTTCAACAATTACCACTCTGCTGCCGAGTAGTCTGCACTCAGTCCAGCGTTTCGTATTTGGGTCAGCTTTGCGCTTTAGACACACTCTCTCTCTCTCTCTCTCTCTCTCTCTCTCTCTCTCTCGGCTAGTACAGCAGAAGTCAAACTTATTAAATAAATATTAATATTTCAGAAAGAGGTGGAACAGTGCAGAAAATATATACAGAAGATTTACAAAAACAAAGTAAAAACTACAAACACACAAGACAGTTTGCTCAAAAATAAAAACTGGAATAAAACATTACCAGCATGAACAGAGCATCGTTTGCGAGGAGCACGCAGTCACTGGTCAGAAACCAGGATAGTCCTAGCATCTTTGCTATCTCCAGGGAACTACCATAGTGTGAGTGGCGAGAGAGAGAGTGCATGTGTTACCTGGCTGGTTTAACCAAAACCAATTACCTGGCTATCCTGCTGATCCTCTGCCTCTAGTACCTGGTACACACCATGCAATTTCCCATCATATAGATGGGTCAATAGAAAATTTTGGACAGATCCGATCGGATTTCCAATCGTTTGATCGATTTTCTGATCACTTCTATGCAAATTGATCAGAAAAATGATCAGAAATCAGATCGGACCTGTTGGAAATTATGTATTCGACCCATCTGACAGGAAATTTCATGGTATGTACCAGGCTTAATACTTTTAGCTATAGACCCTGAACAAGCATGCAGCAGATCAGGCATATGACATTGTCAGATCTGACAAGATTAGCTGCATGCTTGTTTCTGGTGTGATTCAGACACTACTGCAGCCAAATAGATCAGAAGGGCTGCTAGGCAACTGGATTGCTTAAAATAAATATGTGCAGCCTTTATATTCTACTCACTTCAGTTGTCCTTTAAGAATCATTTAGCCACCTCCAGGCAGCAAGCCTGCATGTACTGACTTTCATCAAGAAGATAGACCAACTATTTTTACAATTGTATTTGGAGTATAAACAACTAGCATAAATTAGATTGTAAGCCTATTCGGCAGGGCCCTCCTCCCAATGTGCTCTTCTCCACTATTACAAGGACTCAGTGACTTGTCTGCTATACTTATCCCTACATTGCAATCCATGTACAATTGTTTATTGTTACATAACTAGTTTGTGTAACATTGTTTAATGCTGTAATGTGCTCCATCTATTGTACAGCGCTGCATAATGTGTTAGCGCTTTACAAATAAAGTTTAAAGTGGATCCGAGATGAACGTTTACTCATTGCATAACTGTGTTCCTTTCCTATTGTTTATAGGGCATTCCTCAAGCCAAATACTTTTTGTTTTTGTTTTAAAACTAATTCCCTATAAACTAAAGAAGCCACGCCCACAGGTTTTCAGAGAGCCAAGGCACTTACAGACAGTAGCAAGTGCTCATGGGAGCTCAGTCTGGGCAGGAGGAGGGGGAGGTATTACAAGCCAGAGATTTCAGAGGCAGAGGGGAGGAGGGGGGGGGGATTAGGTTTTTTTTGCTCAAGATGCACATAAGCCTGCCTCTGTGTAATGTTTACAAACAACATGGCTGCTGTCATTGTATCACAGGAATAATCAATCATATTCTATTACAGCTTTTTGCAGCTAGATTTGCTCTAAACTTTAGATAAGATATATAGACAAGTTACTTGTTATAGTTAGTTCTTAAAGCGGATCCGAGATGAAAAACTAACAGCAAGACGCTGGAGTAATGAACAAAATGAAATGTGCTGTGAAGAACAGCAAAACTATGTCCACTTTAAGGCCAAGTTTCCATCTGTGCGATTTAACCACCCCTCCCCAATTCTGAATTACAGCCCACTAAAATCAAGAGGCTGCATCCAAATTCAAGTACAGGGTGAAAGGCCTGGTCCACACCAAAACCCGCTAGCAGATCTGCAAAATGGTAGCAGATTTTGAAACGCTTTTTTTTTATTTTTCTATGGCGTTTTGCTAGCGTTTTGCGGATTGCTGCAGCAGATTTCAGTATAGTACATTTCATATATTGTTACAGTAAAGCGGTTACTGAACAGCTTCTGTAACAAAAACACCTGCAAAACCGCTCTGAAGTGCCGTTTTTCAGAGCGGTTTGCGTTTTTCCTATACTTAACATTGAGGCAGAAACGCATCCGCAATCCAAAAAATGCCTCACCCCGGGAGTATGCGTTTCTGCAAAACGCCTCCCGCTCTGGTGTGCACCACCCCATTGAGATACATTGACCAAGCGGATCGGCAGCCGCAAGCGGCTGCAGAAACGCTGAAAAAGCCGCTCGGTGTGCACCAGCCCAAAGAGAGGATTTAGAGTGCTTGCTGCGTTTCTTTGGTCATTATGATTTTGTATCAGGATGGGTGCCACATCCGATCTGTAAACAGATGCAGCACCCTTTTGCCAGCGTAGACTAAACTAAGGAATCAGATCTTCTCTGAACTGAAAGTGGATGTGTGAAATCATTTTTTCTTCACATAACCTAATGTTCTTTAGCACCAGCATGATTGGCATAACTGCCGAGTCGTTCCCTCTCCCTGTATATAAATTATGCATGGTTGTGATGCAATGAATGAATCCTCGCCAACATCAATCACAGTTGCTCCTAATCTAAATGTAAACAACTTAGCTACCCGAGTGCGACAGTACCCTCACCCTCCAGACGCAGAGGTATTACCAGCTTTAGGGGGAGAGGTTCTTTTAGGAGTGCAATTCACTGTATTTATTATAAGATCTGACATTATCATATTTACATATTTAGTGTTTATGTTTTGACTTTATTCCATATGTAAGGCTAGGTTCACAGTGAGTCATTGCAGTGCTGCATAATGGCCATATTGTAACAGGACTTTCCACACTGGGGTGAAAAAAAAACAATGCAACATACAGTGTGGCCGGTGCAGTCTATTGGAGTACGGAATCCCAACGCACTGCAATACCACGAGCGGTGCGACTTTTCCATTTCAGAGAACGTGGCCCCCACTGTGAACCTAGCCTGAGGCCCATATAACTATTAATATGGGGCTGATCTTGTGACTTCAGCGTACAGTATTATACTGTAATTGTCTCCTGCTGGTTGTAATATTCTACTGTCTCTGACTCACTCATTAATAAAGTTTATTCAAACTATTTATATATTTGAAGCAGATGTATTCAGTACTTCCTCTTGTGTTGCTATTATTAGTCTGCTGAGCTGCACATATAATTAGTTATATTTATCTACTGTATTTTGAACACCACCTTAATTTATTGGGTTTGGTGCTTGTTCCATAAAGTGTTTTGTCATGTATAAACAGCTTCCGATAGCTGCTAGGGCATGCTGGCAGTGTTTGTCCCTGTACTGCGTATGCAACAACATTATGTTAAAGCAAACCTGTGACTTAAAAAAAAAAAAAAAGAAAAAAAAAAAAAAAAAAAAGGAGGAATTGAAAAGTTAAGGGGTCTATACATTCATCGATTTTCCCATTTGATTTGTTGCAGATTCTATTCATCTGCTGTGAATAGATTCACCAAAATGTCAGATCAATTGATTTTTGACAGATTTTGTCTAAAAGCCGATATAAAAATATATTAGGACAGGATAGAAAATTGTAATCAATTGGGGGTTGGGCAAAAGCATTGGCAGGTCGATGGCCTATAGCTCTGCATTGCATGCAACTCTGCAGTTTGATAGCTTTGTTTCAGAATGGAATCAATCATTTTGGAACATCGGGTGGAAGTCTACAAAGGTGGCCATACATCAGGCAACTTGGCGGACGATCGACCATCCGATTCTGAAAATCTGTTCCCCCGAGTGCATACCCGATCAACAACGCAACCAATTTTGGGCCAAATTTGGTTGCATTAATCGGTCGGGCATGCTGCAAGAAGTCGGGCCGACTTGCTTGAACTGGTGGTAACGGCGAGCGTTTTCAGGACGAATGATAAAAACCCCGGTGCTGTTCCCACGATGTAGAATGTGCTGCAAGAGTGCGATTATACATTACATGTCCTGTATCATGGTGGCTGTCCACCACTCTTATATTAGCCGCATACACGCTCCACAGGTACACTTTAAAAGGACAACTGTCGTGAGAGGTATATGGAGGCTGCCATATTTATTTCCTTTTAAGTAATACCAGTTGCCTGGCAGTTCTGCTGATCCTCTCCCTTTAATACTTTTAGCCCTAGCCCCTGAACAAGCATGCAGCAGATCAGGTGTTTCTGACATTATTGTCAGATCTGACAAGATTAGCTGCATGCTTGTTTCTGGTGTTAATCAGACACTACTACAGGCAAATATCTCAGCAGGGCTGCCAGGCAACTGGTATTGCTTAAAAGGAAATCAATATGGCAGCCTCCTTATACCTTTCACTACAGTTCTCCTTTAAGGACCATGGGCTCAAACCCCCTAAAGACCAGGCCATTTTCACAAAATTAGGCCACTGCAGCTTTAAGGCCTCACTGTAGGGCCGCACACAAGTGATTCCACCCCCTTTTCTCCCCACCAACAGATCTCTCTGTTGGTGGGCAAGGATCGCTCACAGGATGTTTTTGTTTTTAATAAATATTTATGTTATTTTAATAAAAATGAATGTTATTTTTGAGGAACTCCCTCCCTCCGCCAGCCAATCAGTGCGATCAGCTGTCATAGGCTTCAGCCTATGACAGCGGATCGCTGTGGTGCCTCCCAGGGGGGACAGCAGTTTCACGCGGCTGTCCCCAGTACAGTGCTGCCATAGATCGCAGCGCTGTACAGCAATAATAGACAGCGGTTTTGCTGTCTAATAGGCTCCGAGCAGCGATCACCACTGGGAGACTGAAGGCGGAGCTTCTCCATCCAAGCAGAGATACTCACGCATTAGTGCGCGCGATCTCCTGCAAAACACCCCCCCAGGACTTTACGCTGATCGGCATTGGCGTGATGCGGCCCTCTAGAGGTTAAACAATACCAGTTGCCTGGCAGCCCTGCTGATCTGTTTGGCTACAGTAGTGTCTGAATCACACCAGAAACAAGCATGCAGCTAATCTTGCCAGTTTTGAAAATAAAATTGTCTGATCTGCATAAACTTGTTCAGGGTCTATGGCTTAAAGTATTAGAGACAATAGATCAGCAGGGCAGCCAGGCAAGTGGTATTGCTTAAAAGCAAATAAATATGGCAGCCACCACATCCCACTAACTTCGGTTGTCCTTTAAAGATATTGTCAGTTCCATTAATGAAGCCCAACTGTATTTGCTAGCATTGGCTGCAAGTGGGTTAAATAAAAAAGCCTCTAACTTCTGTGTATTTACAGACACTGCATTCAATTAGTAGAATTCCTTTGGATTGGAAGGAAGAAAATAAAATAAAAAAAAAAATAAAAAAAAGGTGAGCAATCGTTCTCTGGATGATGTACATGTCGCAAGTATCACAGCCAGTTTAAAATGCTGGAAGCAACGCAACGTAATTGTCTCCTGAGTAATAGAACCAGAATAGCAGTCTCTGCACATCCTAGAATGTGTCACAATATTAATTAGTTTCAGGCTTACTGTCTTAGCTTTGAGAAAAACAAAATTGACCTAAATTACTGAGTGGAAGGATGCTGATCAGTGACTGCCAGCTATGACTTGAAAGGAGTAGAATGCTGTTCAAGGCACAGACCAGAGCCAGACATCCTGCTCCTCATACACCACACAGCTTACATTGCTACTATCATGAAGTGCAATACACAAGGTTTGTGCATTGCATATACAGAATACCATTTTTGCATTTATTTATTTTTTTACACCTGGCTGAATTTGCAATGTTTCCTGTACTACTGTTGGACACGGCTTGACTGGATTGTACAACATCCAATCAGCCAGACCATTCCTGCGGACACCGGAGGCAGAGGGAGGAAGTAGGTGGCGTCAGGTGATCTCTGCAGAGTGTAAAGGTGTCCATACACTTATAGATGGGCATCCAATGTGGCCAAAAGCTATACAAGTCTCAGATAAGAGAAGGGTGTATGTCTACCACACACTGCAAATAGATTTTTTTTTAAAGTTTCAGATTTTAGCGGTAAAGGCAAAGCCGAATTCCTACTCCACATTAGAGTGAGTAAAAAACAGAATTTCATGTAGATCTAAATCAGGGCTGTAGAAATGGCGGCCCGCATTCGGCCCTCGAGAGCCCCTGCTGTGGCCAGTGTTTGCTACCCCGCTCATCTCACTACCTCTGGCATGCCCACTTCTTTCTCTGTGCTCAGCTCCGCCCCCCCCCCCCAAGCCAGGACATTGCTGCACTACCACTGCCAGACCAAGACCCCCAGGAGCTTGGCCCTCCATGGAGTTGGACAGCAGTGATCAGAGGATTGGCTATACCTCCAATAGCCTATTCACACAAATACATAGCACATGTATCATCTCTAAAGGCGTGTAGATAGATGTCGCCCAACGGTGATCAGACCCAATCCCTCGCAAAATATGGCAGGGCCAAGGCTGTACAGACACGTAGTTAGCCTGCAGGCTAGCGACGCGTTCTGTTGCAATGTGGGGGCGAGCAGGGAGAGCACCGCAGATGTGACATCACAGTGGGCAGGGAGAGCAGGGAGAACAAAACTATCAGCCGTTGCTTTGCCAAACTGACCTGCCTGGCGGACCACTGGCCAGATGGCAGTCGGGGTCTGCTTTACACACACCAGATTATCGGGTGTACACCCTTCGTGTAAAAGTGTAATTGGCTGGTTGCTATGGGTTACCACCTTTGTTCGGCACCATATCACAGAAACTGCGATAACTTGACATTCATCACAGCAGCAACAGGCACAGAGGGAAATCAGACTTCTTCAAACTTTAAGGATTTTATTTGGCAATATAGGTATACAGCAGAAAGGCAGTCATAAGTCTTTAAAGGGAACCTTAACTGAACGTAGGGTAAAGAGTTTCACTTACCTGGGGCTATTACCAGCCCCCTGCAGCAGTCTTAAGTGACAGCGGGGGACTGGAGGATTCCAGAGCGGCTCCGAGGGCACAGGACTGTTGCAGGGGGCTGGTAATAGCCCCAGATAAGTGAAACTCTTTACCCTCCGTTCAGTTAAGGTTCTCTTTAAGGGTGCCTTGGCAATGCAGGAATCTTGCGTTTCATAGCCTCTTAAAACAGGTATAGTACCTGTCTTAGGTTGGTCTTAATGTTACCTCTCTCTAAGACCGTAGCGATAGAGAATTGGATTGGAAGCCAGCGAATAGCTTCACGCTTGCTTCTACAGTATGTGGATGGGCGGCGCCAACACGGCTATTCTATACGCGGGCCACCAATATTTTAAGGTAAAGTGGGTATCATCTATTAGTTATACAGTTTGTGTTTGGGGAGCCAGTGAGAAAAAGTCTTGTCGGGCCGCATTTAGTTTGAGGACCACTGGATTAGCGGGTAATTCCCGCTAATTGCTAAAGTGCTAGCGCTTTTTAAAAGCACTAGTACTATTTTACGCTATGGCAGTGTTCTCACTGCCGCAATTGGCGCTGATCATGGGCGTTTTGCAATTAGCGCCAATCCCCAAAACGCGTTACGTGAAGCATTTTTGTTGCGACTGTGGTACAGTGCTTAATAAAGCAGTGACCGCAATCACTCTGAATCGCGGGAGTGTCCAGTGACTTTACCGCGCTAATCACGGAAAAAAAAAATCACTCGCACAAAACGTTTTGCGCTTTTAGATGTGAACTCTCCTGTGCACACACAGCAGTTTCCTCAATCTAACTCCATCATTGAGGCAGCATGGTAATTATGGCAGCAACACTAAGTCATCATAGCAGTGCAATACTGTCCAGTGATGCAACCTGCACCTACAGCTTGAGTCATGACAGATAGTTCTGGGTTTACTGGCATCTTGTATGCGCAGTGAGTGTACTATGCTGTACTGGGGAAGAGCATATATAAGCAGCAATTATAGCAGTATCCGCCCACATAATTCATTACAAATGTGTCACAGGAAGAATATTCATGTAAAATATTAACAAGTACTGGCACATGGGGTTAGTTGCATTAAGCTGCATTTCCATGTGCATATCAAGGGACATGAAAAATAATCTAGTCAGTCCAGGTAAGGTTAATGTGGCTGTTCCTTCGCCTTGATTGCACTGTATGCAGCAAGCCTGCAAGACTTTGATCACGCTCTCAGCAAATGTTTAACTTTTTGAGACGGAAACAGGAAGAAAAAAAAAAAAAAAAAAAAAAAAAAAAAAAAAAAAATCAGTCAAGCGGCCACATTTCTCTTCCGGATTTACCTATTAAAGCGGACCTGAATTGAGAACTTCCTCTCTGCTCTAAAAAATACTAAACAGCATAATAACCTTTATAGAAAACCATTTCTTTCTTACAAATCCTGAAATGAATCTGCAGGGTTTCAACTTCCTGCTTTCACGGAAGCAGACATGTGGCAGTCAGGTGATACAGGGGACAGATCAAATTACAACTTGTGCTTACTCACAGATGAGGGGATATTAGACAGGCTAAACTCGCTAAATACATACAAGATGCATTTCTCTGTTTTACTTCTACCCTGTCCACTTTAAAGGACATCTGATAAGAAAAACAATTGTATCTATCCTCATTCTCCTAAAAATTTGACTTTTTTTTTTTAGATATCCTAGTTTTATTTTATATTAAAATCTAGTTTTTAAGCTTTCACTGTTTCATTGTCTCTGCTCAATGACACCTTCATTGAACTATACCAGAGCTCAAATCTATGAATTATTCACCTTTTTTTATTATCCCCATTTACAGACAGGAAAGTGTTTTATGGCTGTATTTACTTATCAGTGAGGGTTATGCTATAGTCTGACCCAGTCCGACCCGGGCAGAAACTGTCACTTGCACACCTGATTAACTTTTTCAGGCAGCGAAAGAAAAAAAGGTACACCGTCTAGTTATTTGTGTGCTTGGCAATGTACATACACGTCTAATGTCACCTCGGTTGTCCTTTAAGACAATGCAAACAGCAACTGCAAGGTGACAGTAACACTAACACTACCAGGCTTCAGTTTACTGCAGATTGACTCATTTATTGCGCATGTCACTCACAAGAAGTCTGTACCATATGGAGGTTTACATGGTGTGAAGGTTTAATAAAACTACAAATATTGTTTGTGTTGATGGTTAAAAACTAAAATACACACAATAGTAATGTAATTATGCTGATGAATTTCAATTTATGTAAATGATAAGCATAAGCACTCCCAGATCATCCTCTGATCATTAATGCATTATGTATTTCCTATCTCTGAAAAAATCTTAGAAACGCCTGGCTCTTATTAACATGTACTTGCCTTTACCAGCAGTCTGTTCTGTACTTTGTATACACAGTACACCAGAGCTGCTGTATCTGCAGGCTGCTGGTCTCAACTTTACTTCAGCTTGCATTGTTAAAGGGAAGGTCCAAGCAAAATTAAAAAATGAGTTTCACTTACCTGGGGCTTCTACCAGCCCCATGCAGCCATCCTGTGCCCTCGTAGTCACTCATTGCTGCTCCAGTCCCCCGCTGGCAGCTTGCCGACCTCGGAGGTCAGGGGACGCATTGCGTACATTTTTACGCATTCCTGCTAGTGCAGGAACATTAACACATACATTTTTACGCGTTAGTGGTTCAATGCGTAAAAATGTACGCATTGAACCAGTAACGCGTAAAAATTTATGTGTTAATGTTCCTGCACTAGTAGGAATTCGTAAAAATGTACGCAATGCGGCCCCTGACCTCCAAGGTCGGCAAGCTGCCAGCGGGGGACTGGAGCAGCAGTGAGTGACTACGAGGGCACAGGATGGCTGCATGGGGCTGGTAGAAGCCCCAGGTAAGTGAAACTCATTTTTTAATTTTGCTTGGACCTTCCCTTTAAAGAGAACCAGAGACGAAGCACCCTCATATTTTATTACATTTATCAGTGGGAACATGACAGTAAACACCTATCATGCTTTTAGTTTTATTCTTAGTCTAATCCATCTGTTGACTGATTCAGTCTAGGTTTGACCTAGAATCATTATAGCTGAGTCATGCTTCTGTGGAGTCTTTTCAAGCCCAAGCCTGCCCCCTCCTAGCTCAGATTTCCTACTCAGAGCTGTTGATATGGGAGGGCTGCTGCTGCCGAGAAAGAAGCTCTGAAACAGACAAGTGTATCTGTGTGCACTGTGTAGCCAGTCATGATCTACTCTATGCAGTTTCATTTCTATGAGAGACACTTCCTACAGGCAGCCACACAGCATGCCAGAATAATAAAGTTGTAAGCAGACAGATGAAAGGCTGCAGCAGCCCTGCTTGTCTATAGTCTCAGAGGCTAGACAGCACATCCAGAACAACTCATAACCTGGAAGCAGAAGGTATATGAGCCGGCGGCCATATTGGATATTTCCTGGATGGATATTTCCATGGATAAAAAAACACTCAAAAAGGCACACCAGAGTGGCAAAATTATCAGGTAGAGCATTTATTCTTTACAAGCTATCGAACGATAAGTTTAATTTTGTGTGAATCGTTCATCTCTGGTTCCCTTTAAAGAAGCAAAGAGGCCAGAGATGACACCACAGTAGGAGTGACCAAGGATCCACTGTGAAGCACTGGCTGCGGTCACTAACAGGGCTTTACAGGGCACTCTGGTTACCGCCCACATCCCAAAAACATACAGATAAGTTAAAGTAAAACTTAAGTGGAAAAAACTGCAGGGCTGTGGAGTCGGAGTCAAGGAGTCAGAGTCGGGGCAATTTTGGGCACCCGGAGTTGGAGTCGTTGATTTCATTAACTGAGGAGGAGTCGGAGTCGGGAGTCGGATTCGGATGATTTTTGTACAAAATCCACAGCCCTGTTAAGTATTAGGCTAAGGAGTCGGAGTCATTTTGGGTACCCGGAGTTGGAGTCGTGGTTTCATAAACTGAGGAGTTGGGAGTCGGAAGAATTTTGTCCTGACTCCACAGCCCTGGAAAGTGACACTTATGAAAGAGGTTTTCTGGGGACGATTCTTTGAAGTCTCCGCACGCAGGGCCAACAGCAAGCTGACAGTGGGCAACAGAACGCATGTGTCATGGCAGCGCATCCCCAAAGGGAATCATATGCGTTTTAAATTGTGGAAAAATGCATGAAAATCCTGTGTGCTGCAGTGACGTCCAGACTGGACTGTATACAGCCCTACTGCCAGAATGGAAGGTTACCTTAAAATGTAAGATCACTACTTACAATGTTTTGTGGAGGTGGTACAGAATTTAAAAGTTGCTGCTGCACAGATGGACGGCTATTCACAGCTCCTTGTGATTCCTCACTCTGACCATAAATGTGAGCAGTCCCAGTGTGCTAGTGTGGACTGGAGAGCTATGGGGAAGAGATGCAGGGAAGCACCAAGCATTTCCAAAATAGTGAAACTAAAGATTAGGGGGTGGTGCAAAGGACAAAAAAAAAATAAAAAATAAATAATAATAGATCTCAGCAGGCAAATACACTTTTTTTTTTTTAACAAGCATTCCAAGTTGACCAGTCAGAAGCAGTGTTTTCTCTCGGTTTCTACTCAGTGTGCAGAAAGCATTTAACCCTTCCCGGAACCTCCAGTGTCTTTATATAAAAAATAAATAAATAAAAAAAATGAAATAAAATGCCAGTGAAATATGAGAATGTATTACTACAGGCATGGCAGAGTGATGAACAGTACACATGGCTTTTATAAACACCATAGGATGCAAGGCAGGGAAAATGCTTTAATGTAACCCAAGCAGGGAAAAACTACAGTTGCAGTGCTGGCCACAAAGTTAATTTCATTCAGCAGTGGAAGGAATTGGGTGGGGCTAAGTGATCAGCTCTGTGCTGAAGCAGGAGCTCACGCTCTTCTGGCAAAAAGGAACTACAGGAGTCACCCAACAGGTACTTTAAGGTCTCCTATGCGTGGGGCAGCTGAAGGCGCTCGCTAGCACTCAGCAAGGGCAGTGGACAGGTGGTGCAACCACCCCCTACCCCCCTCCCCCCCGCGCATGGAACGATTTTCTGCTACTAGCAATGCCTACTCTAGAAATAGACATTACATGAGTAAGACTTCTCTTCAGATAAGTACTGAATGATTCATCTACTGAACTATGTGCAAGTGTGAAACACTGACTAACAATGCAGTGCTTACTAATGAAAGAAACCATGCTGTGTTATCTGTTCAAGAAAAATAAAGGATAAAAGTCCACACATGCCTCTCCCCCTCCCTCATATGAGGGAGCGGTGCCCCTGAAAAATAAAAACAATTCTGCCGGCATTTACTGCCAGCAGGGGGTGCAGGGCGTATGGGCAAGCATGAGAAGCACTCTGTTATTGCTAACAGGACTTCTCTGGAGACTGGAAGATCCAACTTGTTTGTGTTGACAAACAGTAATGCTGGGCATACATGGACAGGAGGGAGGCTTATCCATCGAGCCTGATGGCTTGATTGATAAGATCCAACCTGTCCGACACCCAGCCGGATAGATACTGTGCTCGATACCAGCGGGGTTAACATCGGGAGAAACGAGAGGCTGATTAGCAGCCGCCCACAGGGAGAAGCGGGGGATCGATCCGCGTGGACGAGCGGGGATGCGCCGGCATCGAGCCAGTGTATGGGGCACTATACTAGCTATACTGGGGCACTATACTAGCTATACTGGGGCACTATACTAGCTATACTGGGGCACTATACTAGCTATACTGGGGCACTACTTGCCCATACTGGGCACTATACTAGCTATACTGGGACACACGGGGGGGGGGGGGGGGGGGGCGAATCATGCGGCCTGCACCAATCCAGCATTTCCTACCCCCGGCTTATATGTGGGGTCAATCATTTTGGAGCTATTCTACTTTAGGGGACCCACCGCAAATCCCCATAGATGGATAGGTAAGCATATCCTCTAACGAATTGTGAGGTTTTCAGTCAAAAAAAAAAAAAAGTTGAAATGGGCTGTGTAGGAGCCGCCGAACGGCCTTAATCTCGGTTCCGTCGGCCATCTTCATTCTGCTGTGCAGGTCCTTTCTTCCTCCTCATTGGAGAGTTTGTTAGCTGCTGACAGAAGCTGGCACGCCCCCACCGAACAATTCCCTCCAATGAGGAGGAAGAAACGACCTGCAGAGCAGAACCAAGATGGCTGACGGACCCGAAACTGCGGCCGCTCGGCGGCTCCTGTACAGTCAGTGACCACTTTTTTTGGACCGAAACCCGCCAAATTCGTTAGAGGACATGCTTAGCTACCAGAGGATATAAGGCTTGTGGAGGTTTAAACAAGCAAACAGAAGACATTTGTTCCGTTTTGCAGCCCAGCTGAAATTGTCTATGGGGATTTGCGGTGGGTCCCCTAAAGTAGACTAGCTCCATCATTTTTTCCTGGTTTTTCAGGTAAAAGTTGGTGGGGGTCGGCTTATATGCGAGTATATACGGTACATGTACAGAAGAATACCTTGTATAAATCAGATCAGCAGAAATGTAAACAATGACATTTAATGCTATTTAGTAGCTGATAGTATCAAATGCCAGACTCAACCCTGAAGCAGTGCTTAGTCAAATTTTCCTCGCTAGCATGATAAAACCAGTTTTTCAGGTTCTACAGAGCCAATCACACTCGGCAAAACAAAGTCTAGTAGAATACAAGCTTAAAGAGAACCTGTACTGAGTAAAAATATTTAAAATAAACACATGAGGTAACTTCAAATGAACATTACAGAGTTACCTTACCATCAGTTCCTCTCAGAAGCTCACCATTTTCTTCTGACAATAATCCCATCCAGTTCTGACAATATTTTGTCAGATCTGAAATATATCAGTTGCTGTCAGTATAATATCAGTTGCTGTCAGTTATAGCTGAGAGGAAAACGGATGTACCAGGTAATGTCCATGTTTCCCTATGGCTCAAGTGGGCGATGTTACAGTTTAACTGTGTGCTGACCAGAAAGCCGTTATGTGTAATGGCTATTTTCAAAATGGAGGACGGAAAATTCCCTTGATCATAGTGAACAAATAGGACGCGGGACAGGAGAAAGACACTGAGGATAAGACTACATGGAAGGTAAGTATGACTTGTGTATGCTTATTTTGACTTTTCTTTTCAGTACAGGTTTTCTTTAACTAGGACTAAACTAGAATAAAGAAAGTTATTTATATAAATGGAGAAGTGCGGTGAAGAAAGTGACGTTTCTTCCTAATGACTTCAAACATTGTCATTTTTTTTTAATTCTTAAGAGTTAAGTTCATAATTAATGTGTAACCTGACTATGAAGTAAACAGTGAGCGGTCAGTAGACTTCCATCTCGCACCCATTCCCAGGGGATTCCCACCTTCTGATGACTTCATAACCAGTGAAAACAGCAAATTAATTTTACAGTATGTAGTTCAAGGTTATACTTTCATTTCTGTCTGAAGACTATCAAGAATTGCTACCGCTATTTAGAGAAAGCAGCACACTGGGCAATCAGGTTTAGAATGTGCTTGGGACAAGTGCAATCTCTAGCTGCTTCCTCAAAACCAGGGCTGTGGAGTCGGTACAAAAATCTTCCGACTCCAACTCCTTCCGACTCCACCGACTCAGAGTACCCAAAATGGCTCCGTCTAATTTACCAGGGCTGTGGATTTTGTACAAAATCGTCCGACTACGACTCCTCAGTTTATGAAATCACTGACTGACTCCAGGTACCCAAAATTGCTACGACTCCACAGCCCTACTCAAAACAGTACAAGCTACCGGTATATAGTCTACTCAACCTAAGATTTAGTGTGTCCCCAGCTTTAGTATGTTTTCTGCAGCCAAAGAGATCAGTAGGACTGCAAGGCCGGTTTTACATCTGTCCTTTGCGTTTGCGGAGCGATGCTCCCCCCCCCCCCCCCCATAAAAAAGGTCATTCATATGACCCTGCGGAAAAGTGCAGGTCCATATGCATAGTACGCCACATTTAACATTTCATGCTGCATCATCACGGAAGTTTGACAGTAACGTGCCGTCGGCTTCGCGGTGGCCAATCGGGCACTTCTGTGTTAGGCCCCACTTCCTTGCATTGTCGTTGCATAAAGGGCCTGTTTCCACTACACACAGATTGGATGCAGAAAAACTGACTTCATGAATGCCTATGGGAAAATCTACATCAGAAAAATCGCATCATTGGAGTCCGTTTTTCTGCATCCATTCTGCATCCAATGTGCGTGTAGTGAAAACAGGCGCTTACCCTGCCATAAATCAGGGTAAAGCAATACACATTTGCAAGGCAAGTGTAGAAGGGACCTAAAACAAAATTAGTATGGCAGCCTCCATATGCCTCTTAGGCACTGGACCTTAAAGTACACCTGATCATTTGGGGGACTCACAGAACTCAGCGTGGGAGTGCGCTGAGTGAACAGGTGAAATCTATGTGCCGTCAGAGACTGCCATGCACAAACAGAACGTAGATTTCACTATACTCAGTACTGAAGGGGTTAAGTGACGTGGCTAGACAGATTACAGCCCATCAGCTGCTTTTGTTCATGTGGGAACTTCCTTTGAAATTCAAGCAAAGAGGTGCCATAAGTGCTCACAGCCTCAAGACATGCTGTCATTGACACTTGTGCAAGCAGCTCCTGTGTTTGTTTGATCCATTCCAGAGCTGCATATTTGCTAGCGTTGCATTCTGTTGCCATTGAGAACATTGAAGGAAAACTTTAAGTACATACAGGATGCATTTCTCTCTGAGAGTTTAGCCTGTCTAATTCCCCCTCATCTGTGGCTAATCACAAGTTGTATTTTGATCCCTTAGCTGTGTCAGCTGACTGCCATGGCAGAAAGCTCATTTAAAAACACAGGGATGTTAACAATATGTCTGCTTCTGTGAAAGGAAGTAGACAAACTGCAGGATTTGTATCAGCTGTAACAAAAAAAGGGGGGTTTTCTTTAAAGGTTGTTATGCTGCTGCTTATCTTTTAGAGCCGAGATGAAGTTCTGAGTTCAGGTCCGCTTTAAAAGAGTGGCTCTTCCAGGCCAAATCGATCGACGACGCGCCAAGGGCCACCATACACACTGTAGTTTCTTGGCATAGGCAGTCATTAGCAGCCTAGACCAAGACTATGTTTTAGTCCCCCCCCCTCCCCCACCCCCGTAGTAAGCACAACCCCCAGCTGCCCACTCTGGACTTCCCAGCTCCCTCTGGGTAGTATTGCCCCAAGACCAGACACGTAATTGCCTCAATTGCTCTAAATGGTTGGTTAAATAGTATGCCTCACATGCCTGCCTCAATCCTCCTGTAATTGCAACATGTACCACTGCATATCTTTGTATTGTAAAACTATTGCACTATTGGATGTATGTTAACGTCTATGTATCTTTGCCTATGCCATATGAACCACAAGCAATTCCAAGTATGACATTGTCGTACTTGGCAAATGCGATAGAGATAGATATATTGTCATGACTATGAACATTGTAGACTCACACTGAAGGCATCAAAAACTATGAACACATGTGGAAGTATAGTACATAACCAAAAAGTGTAAAACAGAAAATATGTCATATTTTAGGTTCTTCAAAGTAGCCACCTTTTGCTTTGATTACTGCTTTGCACACTTTGCATTCTCTTGATGAGCAAAGAGACGACGGACAAGTCTGGGAACCTGGAGGATTACAGAGCAGCGAGGAACAACCTCAATAGAGAACTCAGAGCAGCAAAAAGAGAGTACTCCGAGAAGATAAGACACAATCTTAGCTCAAATGACCCACGAGCTGTCTGGAAGGGACTAAAGACGGCTACCAACTATAAGCCCCCCCCTCAACATGCCACACCAACCATCAAGTTAGCAGAAGAGCTCAGTGGCTTCTACTGTAGGTTTGAGAAGCAGTCGACTCCGGCAGGGCCCCCTACTCCTCCCGCGCATTCACCTATCAATGAGGCTGAGCCAAGTCCAAGCCCACACCCACCAGAGGTGTGCGAGGCTGAGGTCCTACGCCATCTAGCCACGTTAAATCCCAGGAAAGCCCCGGGCCCAGATGGCGTCTCACCGGCGTGCCTAAGAACAGGTTCGCAGCAGCTAGCACCTATCCTCACCTCTATCTATGCCAAGTCCCTACAGGAGGGCAGAGTCCTGGAGTGCTTCAAGAGGTCCACAATCATCCCTGTCCCCAAGAAGCAAGGCATCTCCATCATCAATAACTTCAGGCCTGTGGCTCTTACTTCCGTCATTATGAAGACCCTGAAAAGGGTGGTTCTGGCTGACCTCAAGCACTCCACGATGCCCCGGCTGGATCCGTTTCAGTTCGCATACAGGCCAAACAGGTCCACTGATGACGCTATCAACATCTGCCTTGAGCTCATCAATGATCACCTAGACAAACCAGACTCGTATGCCAGAATCCTCCTACTGGACTTCAGCTCGGCGTTTAATACAATCTGCCCCAGCATTCTCCAGAACGACCTGGCGGCACTCGAGGTCCACCCGACACTGCAACGTTGGATCACGGACTTCCTGACCAACAGATCCCAAATTGTCAAGTTGGACAAGATCTCCTCTCAACCAAGGGTAACCAACACAGGTGCCCCACAGGGCTGTGTCCTATCCACGATGCTGTTCTCCCTATACACCAATAATTGCAGATCATCAGCTGACTCGGTTAAGGTCATCAAGTTTGCTGATGATACCACCATCGTAGGCCTCGTAACCAAGGACGATGAGCAGACCTATCTGCAGCAAGTTGACAATATCTGCCTACGGTGCAAGGAAAACAATCTGATCCTCAACACGGCCAAAACCGTGGAGATGATCATAGACTTCAGGAAGCATCCACCAACACCGCCTCCTATCTTCGACGGCACTGAGGTCGTAAGGGTACCCTGTGTCCGCATCCTCGGAACCCACATCTCCAGCGACCTGTGCTGGAACGCCCACTGTCACCCTACAGAGGAAGGCACAACAAAGACTTTTCTTACTACGTCAACTGAGAAAGTTTGGAATGGCCCAGGAACTTATGTCTAACTTCTATACTGCCACCATAGAATCTGTTATCTGCTCATCCATACTGGTATGGTACGCTGGCTCCTCGTGCAGCGACAGATACAAGCTACAGAGTCATCAGGTCAGCAGAGAGAATCATAGGGAACCCCCTCCCCCCGCTTGACTGCCTCTTCTACTCCAGACTGCGCTCCAGAGCTCAAAGAATTGCAAGTGATCCCTCACATCCAGGCCACCGCTACTTTATCCGGCTCCCACTGGGGAAGATACTTCGGGTCATATCCACCAAGACAGCTAGGCACAAGAACACTTTCTTCCCCTTGGCTGTCAACCTTCTGAACTCTATTAAATGGCTCCCGCCCTAGGCCTGCAGTCAGAACGACTGCTCTGCTAGAACGGAGGCCCCAGCCTCCAGCGTTTAGCCGCCCAGCTCTGCACGGACAATAATGATTTGTTTATGTTTATTATGTCTGTTCTGTCTGGTGCCCATACACTCGTCAGATTGGCAGCAGATAGATAAGAAATGCATCTGATGATCTATCTGATGCGTTTTTAGAACATTTTTTACCAGGATAGAATTCCAATAGATTTCAGTTTGAAATCTATTGAAATTCGATCTGATGGCATTTTGTTGCCATCAGATTTCCATTAAGGCCAATGCAAACTGATAAGCAATCTCATCAGATCGACCTAAATTTTCCATCCTGCCAGTTCGATGGAAATCCATCGAAATCGGCCATCGATCGGTCGATTGGCCAACCGATTTGCAAACGATCAATCGATCGGTCGGCCAGAAAATCGGCTGAGTGTATGGGCCCCTTTAGTCTACAGTTCTTAATCTGTCATAGCAATTTGTCTTCGCTCCTGAGCTGTTTTTACATCTTCTGTGCCAACCCCAATTCCGGGCACAAAAAACCTATTCTGATTCTGAAGAGGTAGTTACCTGAAATAGTCTTCCAAAACTCTTTGAATGAGAAGGTGTGTCCAAACTTCTGGTTATGTGTATATAAGTATGTATATATGTACGTATACACAAACGTATACACGTACGTATACACACACACACACACACACACACACACACACACACACACATCTCATTGTGTCACATCACTTAAAGGAATCAGCCAAATTATAAAAAAGCTGAGTTACTTACCTGTGGCTTTCTCCAGCCCCTTGCAGCCGACTGTCCCACACCCATGCTCCACTCTCCGCCGCCATCCCGGGGTCCCTGCACGGTGTCTTGCCAGGCATCCTCTTCTGCACCTGCGGGAGCGCCGCTGTCAATCAAGGCCATGTTGTCCGCGGCTTACTGCGCAGGTGCAGAACTACTGCGCCTGCGCAGTACACTGCACACAACGTGGGCTTGATGGACAGCGGCGCTTCACGCAGGCACAGTGAGGATGACTTCGAGGTCGTCCTCTGCATCATGCAGGGATCCCAGGCCAGCGGCGGAGAGCGAAGCTGTCAGCATGGGACAGTCGGCTGCAAGGGGCTGGAGAAAGCCCCAGGTAAGTAAGTCAGTTTTTTTAATAAATTGGGATGAGGATTCCTTTAAATGAGTTATCAGGCAAATATTTTAAACACCCTCCACTCCCCTTCACCTTGAACAAAATTTCTCATGGCTTCTTACCTCATACTGGGCCTTATACAAAAGAACAGAGGGAAGAAAACATGGGGGCGTTATGCAGCTAATCATTCACCTACTTTCATTTTCTCAGCTGCAGCACAAATGTAAAGGCTTCACTCCTATTCTGCAACAAATCTTTCTATAGTACCAAGAACCCGCACAGATATAAGTGACACTTTGTGCAGCCAGTTTGCAGAAAAGGGATTACTGGCTGAACATTTCACAAGCTCAGGGAATGTCATGAGCCACTGGAGAATCCTGTTCCGGGAAGGATGAGTTTCGAGTGAGATCACAAGTCAGCAATAAAGGCAGGAGGAAATTGTGACAGAGATGAGCCCAGAGCAGCGTCAGAGAGGGCGGGTCACTGACATCATTAACAGGAAGGGAAGAAGAAAAAAAGTACATATATAACAGCAGCATACCCTATAGTCTCCACATACACGTCAGTAATCACATACTGTGAAGCAACCAGTAATGTACAAAGTAGAAACTTAAAAGGACCACTATCGCAAAAATGTAAAATACATGTAAACACATACAAATAAGTAGGTTTCTCCTATGCTGCTGTCAATAGTTAGTGGAAATCTGACAGAACCGACAGGTTTTGGACTAATGCATCTCCTCATAGGGGGTTCTAAAGGTGGCCACACACACCATACAATTAAAATATCAAATTATTCACCAATTTGATAATTTCGATCAGCTGTCCCGAAAAATCAAGAGCTTTTCGTTATTTTCTATCGATAAATCCGATCAAATTTCCTGTTTGTTTTTTTTTTGGGGGGGGGGGGGGGGGGGTTGGACATGTTGGAAATTTCAGACCAACTTTATAAATAATTGTATGGTGTGTGATGGATTGTCAATTACTTGATGTACAGTTCCATTCAATTTATTTTTATGAGCTTTCAATGATTTTATTCAAGACTGGGGAAAAATTTAACATAGGTGTGTGGTACATTGGTCAGATTTTTGAATTGTTAGTCAGCAAAATTGATCGCCATTCTTGAATTGAACAGATATTTAAAGCAAATTGTATGGCGTGGCCACCTTTTGGGTTTTCTTTATGTTCATAAGCACTTAGTGAGCGGCAGTTGCTATGTCCCGACTGCTGCAAAACAAAAACAAACATTTGCAGCGAGCAGGGAGTCTGGTTGGCATCTTTGTATAAATCCTTTTCTAGTCCAAAACCTGTCAGTTCTGTCAGATTTCTACTACCTACTGCATTTGACAGCAACATAGGAGAAAATTAATTTATGGCTCATTTTACTCTGGGAGAAACATTCTTTTTATTTCTATGCGTTTGCATGCATTATACATTTTACAATTTTTTATAATGGCGATCCTTTAAAGTGAGCCTCCACACTAAAAATCTACTCGGCAGCACTGAAAAGACTTGGTGTTTCTTTAACAGTTTCACAGCATCAGAACTTTGTTTTTGTTACCCAAGTCTCATTTTTAGCTGCACAGAAGAAAACTGCCCGGGCATTTTTCCCCTGATGCTGTGCAAAGCATGATGGGATTTCTGATGTACGGTAGTTATTTTTCTGGTGTTTTAGTGCAATTTTTTTTAATTTATTTAAGACTTGAAGCCTAGCATGCGCAGCTGGAAGGGGTGATCAGGACACAGGACAGTTAGAACTGTGTCTCATGCTCCCATGTCACCTCTTTTCAACCAAAAAGATGGCTGCCCCCATGAAATCACAAACATTTGCCTGTTTTTTTTAAACAGTGAGTAAGATTATATTACCTATCTATTTTAATTAACATAACGAATGTAACTTAATTACAGTATGTTTGTTTAGGCTGAACTTCCCCTTTAAATCCGCATTTTTTTTTTTGTTGGAATACAGAAAATATAGCAGAATAGTAAAAGCGATGCAGACAACCGAAGGCCCATACAAAACAGAGGCACTACAAATGCCAGCACACTCCAGCAGCGGTTGTGCTGTGACCAGGGGCAGTTGAGAGCAGTATGGGCACAGCCTGTCTGCTGTTATATGGCCCCTGCAGGCGGCTGCATGCGTGTGGCAAAGGTGGTGGGGCCAGGGCTGTGGAGTCCGGAGTTGGAGTCGAGGAGTCAGAGCAATTTTGGGTACCTGCAGTTGGAGTCGGTGGTTTCATAAACTGAGGAGTCGGAGTTGGATGATTTGTGTACCGACTCCACAGCCCTGGGTGGGGCAGCAACAATCTCCTACACGTACATTACGTTACATGTACAGATCGTCAATGACATGCTGAAAATTCCAAGTTGATGAAAATTTTATGTACCATGGAAAGGGGAACAACCAATCAAATGCAATAGCTGCTGCATTTGACTGGTCTGTTTCCAAACTACATAAGTTTAGAATAGTTAGCGACTCGCTCTCCATCCTTAGTTACATGTGGCAGTTTCCTAGACCAGTTCCAACTGACGGATGCATGTCCTTCCTCGTCATTTCTGGCCTCCACCACATGCCGCATGGAGATGAATGGAAGCGTTCATCTCAATGCGGTTACCATTCATTGCGCATGCGCCACAGGCGATCAAACTTTCCTATACGCTATATGCCAATTGCCAACCACTGAGATGTGTGGTTACAAACACTGATACAAGTTCCATCACACGGCGACTGAATGGCAATCATTCCTGGCAAATCAGGGTCTGAACAGTGTGCAGCTCAGCTGTCTGAATCAGCCCTAAGGGTCAGTTCACACTTGGTGATGCCAATTTAATTGGCTTCCCCCTAAAAATTGGCCCTAGACTACGATACATACAGACATATATGACAATGGTAGGGATTAGATTGTGAGCTACTGACAAAACAATATTTATATTGTACAGCACAAGATGTCGGTGCATACATACAGTATATATTCTAAATAATAATAGTAATGCTTTGCTGATCGCTGGCAATCAGCAAAGCGCTGACAAAACACTCCAGTGTGAATGGGTTAGAGTTCTTATAACCTGAGCTCATACTTCATGCAGCAGTTTTCAAATCTAATGATTTTCTACAAACTTTCCAAAGGTCTATGCACACTATGTTTATCTAGCATGACAATACAGAAAACACTGATTATGGGCAAAGTGCTGGAACCTAAAGAAACTCAGAATTCAATGTGTATACTCAGATCAATGGAAGATGAATTAGGTTTGGGGTTGAAGTGATATTCCACCTTTAATGGAAAAAAAAAAAAAAATCAACAGCCCCAGCATAATGCAGTCATGTAAGATGGTAAGTTACCTTCCCCATTGCCTTCCAGATGTATTTGTTGCCCAGTCTGCCACAAAGCCAGGTAACTCAGTGGAAGGATGGCTGGTCCCTTCCCAGGGGCTGAAGCATGGAGTTGCCTGGTTTTGGATCAGGCCATATATCTCTGTGGGGGGTATAGGGGGCGGTAAACACCTTATTTGGCTATGCTGGTTAGGTGGTAGGCTGGTGCACATCTAGGTGGTGCTTGGTTGCCTTTAAAGCAAGTCTGTAGTAAAATTTAAGTACAACTGTAGTGAGAGGTATATGGAGGCGGCCAGATTTATTTCCTTTTAAACATTACCAGTTGCCTGGCTTTCTTGCTGAACTATTTGTCCGCATTAGTGTCTGAACACCAACAGAAACAAGCAGGCAGCTAATCTTGTCAGATCTGACAAAAAGGACAGTAAGGCCTGGAACCCACTGAAAACCGCAAACGCAAAACGCAACCGCTAGCGTTTTGTCTGAGCGGTTTGCAAGCGGATTCATGCGCGTTTTTGGTCGTGTTTTGCAACATTGTATTTTTTTTCCCCAGCGGGTGCCTAGCGTTTTGCGTTTTTATCCTGATTGGTCCTGTGAATTATTTTTCATTTTGTTACAGTGTGCTGAACCGCAAAACGCTAGCAAAACCGCTCAGTTTAGGTTTTGCTGAGCGTTTCCGCTAGCGGTTCAATACTTTACATTGAAGCGCTAACGCTCCCAAAATGCTGCATGTCCTGCGTTTGCGTTTCTGAGAAACGCAAACGCTCCTGTGGAAGTTGCCCCATCCATTAACATTAGCCCAGCGTTTTGGCAAACTGCTAGCGTATCGCAGTGCTGCCAAAACGATGCCAAAAGCGCTCCTGTGGGTTCCAGCCCTAACACCTGATCTGCTGCATGCTTGTTCAGCGTCTATGGCTAATCTTAGATAGTATAAAGGTGGCCATACACTGGTCGATTTGCCATCAGATTCGAGCAACAGATACATCCCTCTCTGATCGAATCTGATCAGAGAGGGATCGTATGGCTGCCTTTACTGCAAACAGATTGTGAATCGATTTCAGCCTGAAACCGATTCACCATCTGCTGAGCTGCCGCCTGTAAACCCTCCGCATACATTACCTGAAGCCTGGTCCCGGACATCTTCTCCGCATCGGCTCCCGGCTGGCATCTTCTCCCATCACCTTCCGCATCACGACATCCGGCATCCGCGTATAACTTTCTGTCACTCCAGTGACAGCAGAAGTTCAAATAGAGCGCCCTCTATTTGTACTTCCGCTGTCACTGCAGTGACACAGGAAGTTGTACACTGATGCTGTGATGCGGAAGGTGATGCGGAGAAGATGCCGGGAGCCAGCTTCATGTAATGTATACCTGCGTCGATCGTATGCCGCTAGCGACGCGCTCCCTACCCGCGGGCGATCGACGGTAATTTTCCGCACGAAGCGATTGACGGGATCGATCTATTTCGGGACGAAAAAGATCAAAATTTAGCGTTTAGCATGAACAATGTGACAGCAGATTCAATCCCAGTGATCGAATTGAATCTGCTGTCGATCGGCGGGTAATCGGCTAGTGTATGGCCGGCTTAAGAGAGAATCAGTAGGACAGCCAGGAAACTGGTATTGCTTAAAAAGATACATCATTGATTTTTTCTCAACAGAAGTGAAATTTCCCTTCACAGTTTGTCAGTCACAGAAATGTGGCTGAACAGCTTTCCATGTGACCAGGCTTAAAATCTATAGCCTATTATTACACAGAATACTTTCTGATATTCTCCCACAGACATCCTGTGCCCACGCAGCCACTCACCGATGCTCCAGCCCCGCCTCCGAGTCACTTCTGGAATTTCAGACTTTAAAGTCTGAAAACCACTGCGCCTGCGTTGCCGTGTCCTCACTCCCGCTGATGGCACCAGGAGCGTACTGCGCAGGCCCAGTATGGTCTGTGTCTGCACCGTGCACTCCTAGTGACATCAGGAGAAGTGAGGACACGGCAACGCAGGCGCTGTGGTTTTCAGACTTTAAAGTCTGAAATTCCAGAAGTGACTCGGAGGCGGGGCCGGAGCATCGGTGAGTGGCTGCGTGGGCACAGGATGCCTGCAGGGGACCATTAGAAGCCCCGAGTAACTTCAACTCATTTTCCGCCGACCCCCCTACAGTATCCCTTCAAGTTAGATCCTGCAATTGTTGAATGAAAAGCACTGTAGAGATCTCCTACAGCACACAGCTTGCTTTGCTGCTAAGAGAGCAAGCCACATGACCGGTCTTCCTTCTCCCCTGTACTGAGCAGGGACAGGAGCCTAAGCTGCTGTTACCTCTCTAAGAACCCAGTTTTTAAAAGGGGCTCTTCTGCGCATGCCCACTGCGTTCACGTTGCCGGGAGTGTTCTGCACCTGCACAGGCAGTACTGCGCGACGTGAATGCGGTGGGCGCAACGCAGAAGAGCCCGACTAACGCGACTGAAGGAGGATTACTGGGGCTAATAGCAGGTGACAGGAGGCACCGGGAGGACAGTGAGAGAGGCAACGGTGATCATGGGGCTGGAGGAAGTCCCAGGTAAGTATGAATTATTTTTAATTGGTGTGTTAGTGCCCATGGGAGTGCATATGAGGGAATTCCATAGGCTACTTGTTTATACCAGGTATGAATTATAAACTAAAGAACTAGAGTTTACATGTTTAGAATCATTGTAGGAATGGCATCTCTCACATTCCAGAACTCTCAAGTTCACTGAAATTGCTAAGAAACTCTGCTTCTGAAACTTCTGTACGGGTAGCTTGAAATAACTGGACTTACACAAGACGTATACACAATCCTGCAGGTGTAGTCTTCTAGAAGCATCTGTATAATCAGCATGCAAAATATGCTAAGTAAGCTCCAACTATTATCTAAAGTATGACTAATAACTCACAAACACACCGCTAAGCTACATATACTATTGTAGGGCAAGCAAGGCGGCCTTCAAAAACAATGTATGTATGATAAATGATTGTTTTCTAGCAAGAAAAATTAAATGGCTGTATAAGGCTTAAAGGAATACTTAAGTCAGGGAAAAAAAATGACATTTACTCACCTGGGGCATCCCTCAGCTCCCCGAAGCTGGATGGTGCCCTCGCAGCCCCGCTCCGATCGTCCTGTCCCCGCCGGCGGCTACTTCCGTTTCGGCGACAGCCGCCGACAGGCTGGGAACGCGGCTGATTTTCCGCGTTCCCAGCCGCTGCTATCACTCTCTATGCTGCTATAGCGTATATATAGACGCTATAGCAGCATAGAGGGTGATAGCAGCGGCTGGGAACGCGGAAAATCAGCCGCGTTCCCAGCCTGTCGGCGGCTGTCGCCGAAACGGAAGTAGCCGCCGGCGGGGACAGGACGATCGGAGCGGGGCTGCGAGGGCACCATCCAGCTTCGGGGAGCTGAGGGATGCCCCAGGTGAGTAAATGTCATTTTTTTTTCCTGACTTAAGTATTCCTTTAAAGTGACTCTGTAACAAAAATTACAACGTTTTTTCTGCCATCCTACAAGTTCCTAAACCTATTCTAATCTGTTCTGGCTCACTGCAGCACTTTGTACTATCATGGTCTCTGTAATAAATCAATGTATCTTTCCCCTGTCAGACTTGTCGGCCTGTGTCTGGAAGGCTGCCAACTCTTCCATGCTGGTCTGTTCCTCTATGCACACTCCAGTGTGTGTTTTATTTACATAAGCCAGCAGCGTCTCTGCTATCTTATCAGTGATAGAAGAGAGCTGGATAAAAATCCTCCTCTGTTAGGCTGTGAAAGTAGCTGGCTGACACATACTGAGGAATTACAAACACAGGCACAGGCAGAGCTGTCTGCAGGAAGCCTGTAATGTTCAGTGCATGAGAGAAGAAGGGGAAAGAAGGTAAACACACAAATGATCTTTTGAGATTCAAAAGGAAAGCTGTATACAGCCTGCTTGTATATGGATGTATTTTCTATGTGTGGACATACTGTACATCAATCTACTTCCTGTTTTGGTGGCCATTTTGTTTGTTTATAAACAAACTTTTAAAAACTGTTTTTGACTACTTTTAATGCGGCGGGGAGCGGCGAAATTGTGACAGAAGGTAATAGGAGATGTCCCCTAACACACTGGTATGTTTACTTTTGTGCGATTTTAACAATACAGATTCTCTTTAATGCAAATTGCTCAACACAGAAAATGCCCATCGGTACCACGTTTCAATGTTTTTTGTCAACAGAAGTTGTCATACTGGTTCCTGAATTCCATGTCCATTCATAAACCTATATAAACATCACTTTTGTAATAGTTTTGGGTAACGATCTAGCACAGGTTCAGGCGTCCCCAGAGGTTAGTGGCCTCCCTTTAGTGATCAGGTGAGTTGGCCAACACTCTGTCGACAATTTAGATAGGTGGATACCTACTGCTCATTCTTCCACCTTCATAGGACAGAATACGCTGTTTGTGCAGATATGCCGTTTGGCTTTCTGTCAGTGACTGACTAAAGGGAACCTGAGAAAAAAAAAATTCATACATACCTGGGGCTTCCTTCAGCCTAATCGCTCCCTCTCTGCCATCCTCCTCAAATGCTCCTGGTATGTTTGCCTAGTTGGGGATTACTGCGCATGTGTAGCCTGGCCGTGCGCGCTTGCCCTGCTCATCGTCGTGAGCTTTCTGCATCTGTGCAGTACTATTGCGCAGGCCTCTCCTGGCCGCAGAATCGAGACAGGGAGCACGCTTGACCACACTGCGCATGCACCGTCTGGCCCAAGATACCGAGAGCATTTACAGACGATCCATAAGGTGGAGGACGGCGCAGAGGGAGCGATCAGGCCAGAGGGAGCTGGAGGAAGCCCCAGGTATGTATGAATTGTTTTTTACTTTTCATCTCAGGTACAAGCCCCATACACACGCAAGGTTAAAGTCGGCTAAGGCAGCCAACAATGACCGCCTCAGCCAATAATCTGGTGTGTGTACAGCGGGACCCGGCCAGCGATCCACCAGGTGGATCAACTCACCCGAGCAATGGTTGATTACTTTTAACTCTCCGCTTCCCTACCTGTGCTAACGTCCCTCAGCCTTCCCGCACTGAAACAGAGCGTGTAGTCAGCCTGCAGGCTGACTACGCATCTGTACAGCCAGCCCAACCCAGTGGTGTCGCCCAAGTGATCAGTTTCCGATCCTTGTTGTGGGACATCAGTCACAAGCCAGTCATGAAAGATATTTTTTTGATGACATTTAAACCAAATATATAACTAACGTGACAGTGTAATTTTCTCTAACAAATATTTATTGCGATCTGTGGCCCGCAGGTTTGGGAATCGATCCCAGTTTGGGGCCTGATGCTGCACATGCACACCACTAGCCTGCAGGCAAGCGATGCGTTCTGTTACCATGAAGAGAGGTGGAGGGATGATCAAGCAGTGCAGAAGGGGAAAGGAAGGAGAACAATAGAATTGGGCAACATTTGGCCCAGATGTTACAGCAGGCCAGATTTCTCACAGCAGAGACCCGGAGAATGGGGAACAAGGGATGTACCAATACTGTCCATTATGGTAGCGTAGGGGATAGCACATTTGCCTTGCAGCTCTGGGTGCCCAGTTCAAATCCCAATCAGGGCAACATAAAGGAGTTTGTATGTTTACCCCATATCTGCGTGGGTTCGCTCTGGGCACTCCTGTTTCCTCCCACATCCCAAAACCATAAAGAAAAATTATTTGGCTTCCCCATAATATGGTCCTAGACTACAATAGACATACGACTATGGCAGGCATTAGAGTGTGAGCTCCGCTGTTGGACAGTAGCGACAAGTTAATATACTCTGTAAAGCGCTGCAGAATATAAAAATAATACAAAACAATGTTGCAATACAAAATGGAGGATGAAAGAGACAGGTGCTGGGAAGATGCAATACAGTTCCAGTTATTCAAACTACAAACTCAAGGACAGTAGAGGGGCACAGAGAGTCCGCCAATACTACACACCAGAGAATTGGGAAGGGGGGGGGGTTACAGGAGATCCATGTAACTCATTATAGATTGGAGTGTGTGTAACAGGGGCCTGTACTACTGCCCATCTCACATTGCAGAATGGAGGATAAGGAACAAAGCTATGGGAGGACCTATATTGCAATACTACAGATGAGGAAGAGGGTTACAGGGGGGTGTAGTTATACTGCTCAATATCACATTGCAGAATGGAGGATGGGGAACAAGGCTATGGGAGGACCAATGCTGAGGGTTACAGGGGATGTAGCTATACTGCCCATACCACACTGCAGAATGGAGGCTGGGGAACAAGACTACCGGAGGACCAATATAGAAGAGGGGATGTAGCTATAATCACACTGCAGAATAAAGGCTGGGGAAGTGACAGAGAGTGTACGGTGTGTGATGGGGCCAGCTCGCACCGTAGTGGGTGCAGGGCGGCTGCCATGTACGGGGAGGGATGACAGGGCAGCAGGCAGGCGGCCTCCATTGTTTCCCCCGCATCATACTCACTTTCTGTATCCTCTTCAGCGCCATGGAGCGGGCGGGCTGGAAGCAGCGTACGAGGATCGGGCACAAGGAGGAGAGGACGACTCGGGCTGCGGCTCAGGCCTGACACTGCGGCGCTTCTCTATGGAACAGAAACCACTCGCTGCACTTTACTGCCGGCCTCTGGCCTGACTCACTGGGGGCGGGGCTAAGCGCTACTGGGCGGGGCCATAATAGCTTTTCCGCTGCTTTCATGACAGCGTTTTTTTTCTGTCCGCAGCAAACTTTATTGAAATAACTACATTCCTCACATGTCGACATAGAGACTAGATTTACACTTCGGAAAAGGTAGAACACAGAAAATTACAGCCTGGTGCAAGTAGCACAGGCCTGCTCTGTGCTGGAAAGCATGGCGACGTACATTTGTGTTTTGTTTGAGAATGCAGATTTACTGACAATTATTTCAGAATACAAGTAATCATTATTGTTGTTATCGTTATTCTTTATTAGTACCTGGTTTACACGACCCTTTGCCTTCAGTACAAAGAAGCTTCTCAGGTTCCATACTTACTTGAGGCTGCCTAGGGAACCTGTGCTGAGTAAAATTATTTAAAATAAACACATGAGGTAATTTCAAGTGAACATTACATTGCCATCTGTTCATCTCAGAAGCTCACCATTTTCTTCTGACTATAATCCCTTCCAGTTCTGACAACATTTTGTCAGAACTGAAATATATCAGTTGCTGTCAGTTATAGCTGAGAGGACAACTGATGTGCTAGGTAATGTCCATGTTTCCCTATGGCTCAAGTGGTGGGCGATGTTACAGTTTAACAGTGTGCTGACCAGGAAGCTGTTATGGGGTAATGGCCATTTTCAAAATGGAGGACAGAGAATTCCCTTGATCACAGTGGACAAACAGGTCGCGGGAGAGGAGAAAGAGATTGAGGAGTAGACTACAAGGGAAATAAGTATGACCTGTGCATGTTTATTTTGACTTTTAATTTTCAGTTCAGGTTTTCTTTAAAGGAAACATCAATCAAAATGTGCTGCCCCATGATAAACTTACCTGGGCTTCCTCCAGCCCCTTGCAGCCGACTCGCTGCAACTCCCCTCGCTGTCAAGTCCACGTTGTCCACAGTGTACTACACATGCGCCCCGCCGCTGTCCCGGTCTGCGTGGCCAGTATCTTACTGCGGCTGCGCGCAGCAACGCTGTCAATCATGGCCACGTGGGCCGCGGCAAACTCTCAATAGAGACCGGGACAGCGGCGGGGAGCTGAGCGGTCGGAGTGGGACAGTCGGCAGCAAGGGGCTGGAAAGCCCCAGGTGAGTAAAGCTAATTTTACACAATTTCCCTGATAACTCCTTGAAGCCCTCTTACGGCCACTCATCCCTCACGGTCTCCCCGGGTGGCTCCTGTCACATGTAATTCAGCCCGAAAGCCTAGCCGAGTCATGCTTTATCGTCCATGCATGGCCAGCCAGGCATGCTCTCCCGTCACGCTACAGACCCTTGGAGCATTTTGTGTCTGCGCAGTAGTACTACGCAAGCACAGAATGCTACGAGCCGCGGGACTCAGCCAGTCTTTCGGGCTGAATTGCAAGTGATAACTGTGCAGGTGCAGAGCTCTCCCGGAGATGGGAAGGACTAGCACTCGGCCGGGCTGCGCGGTCACACCACTGGACGCGACTGAGAAATTTACTGGGCGAGACGGCAGAGGAACGGAGCGGCTGGGAGGACGGTGACAGAGCTTACAGCCTTGCCTGGCGCTGGTGGAAGCCCCAGGTAAGTATAAAAGCTGCTGCTGATAAAGTCTCAGGTTTCCTTTTTTTTAAAGTAAACCCCCCAGTGGTGCCTAACCCTAACCTCCCCTGTGGCGCCTAACTCTAACCCTCCCGCCACAGACTTGCGATTTGCAGCAAAGAATGTAGATTTTAGTATAAAATGCCGCAATTTGCATATCCTCTTCCCTTGGTGCCTGCGAATCTATCGGGCACCAAAACTGACTTTCTTTGCCGCAAATCACTGCCATTATAAAAGCCCGCAATTTGTGACAAGGAAGGTAAATTTCATCGGCTAGAGGTGAGCTTCTCTGTTTCATGATGTAGTTTGTAAACTGCAAATATTAGAGAATGATGCAATGTTATTAAAAAAAAAAGCTATATAACTGAAAATAAAAATAAAAAACTCTTTTCTTTGCTACTAATGTTCTACGAATTATCCGTACTACATATACAATTCATTATATCATAAGGATTTTTCGCTTCAGCGTCACTTTAAAGAGGAACTAACCTAAGCTTGAACTTCATTCCAATCAATAGCTGATACCTCTTTTCCCATGAGAAATCTTTACCTTTTCTCGAATAGATCATCAGGGGGGTCTGCATGGCTGCTATTGTGGTGAAACCCCACCCACAGTGTGATGTCATGATCATGGTCCTGGCAACTTGCTGTCTGTAAACCTCTGCGTTGAGGGAAATAACAGATTTTTCCAATTGCCAAGCAAGCAATATCTCCCTCTGTGCATAGAACTCTCAGTAACGAACATTCCGTACAGATCACCTGTCAGAACTAAAGATGTCGCCACCAGTGATACATTTCAGAATGTAAATCAGGGAGTTGAAATATTTTACAATGGTAACACTGACTAAATAATCTATAAATGAATATTATAAAAAAAAATAAGCAATTTTATTTATTATGTTATTTTCGCTGCAGTTCCTCTTTAATACAAATCCATAGGCCTCTTTTACACAAGCAGCTGAAGGAGGTGAATTCACCACCAATCAGCTGCTCCCTTTCACCAGCTGGGTGCTTGATAGCACTCGACTCAGGCTTCCCCCTCAGAGTAAGTAGCACCAGAGCACACCAGTTAATATGCTCAAATGTGATGAAGAGTAACAGCGCCACGTGTCAAATGTGACATACACGATGTTACCAAACGCTTTCAAGTACAACTGAATGCTGCTTGCAGCTGGCAGTCAGGAGGCTGAACTCCTCCACAAACTAACAGTTCAACCGTCCATGGAATAGAGACCTAACTCAATGTGAGAGGATCTGAAGGCACTGGGGCTGATTCCTACTCCAGCAGTGCATCCAGCTAGGACTGTTCCTGGCCCACTACACACAATGGCCTCGATTCATAAAACTGCCTGCGAGCGGGGAAAGTCGAGCGGGGAAACATCGCTGTCGGTATTTCCGCCTTCAGGGTGGTAATTCATAAAAATTTAGCTACTTGTGATATACGTGCGGAGATACTCCGCTGTAGGCAGGCGTTAGGCTGTCGGGAGACGTGCGGAAACAGGGGAAGCAGGCGGAATCCCTCCGTGCGGTGTTCTCTCTGCAGCTGCTTGGGAGGTCTGTCCCATTCACTGCAACGGATTCCGCACGCTTCTCGCCACATCAGAGGTAGCGGTAATACCCGTCCGCATACCGCTACCTCTAATCTTTATGAATTGACATTTGTTACTGTTGCTGTGATAATCACCGCGCAAGGCGGTGATTGATCACTCTGCTCGCAAATGTCGGCTTTTCATGCGGAAAAAGCCATTATGAATGCATATTTTGGTGTGTGGTCGGTAAATTGAGCGTTTTTTTGCATTTCCGAATGCGGGAATGCTTTATGAATCGAGGCCATTGTTTCAAGGTTTCTCAACTCAGTCCTTATGAACCCCCCAACAGTGCATGGTTTGTAGAAAACCCACAAACATTCACAGGTGAGGTAATTAGTGTCTCAACAGAAATCATTAAAGCCAATGGGTACCGTTTCTAAAAACAAAAAGTCGGATACTCACCTAAGGAGAGGGAAGGCTCGGTCCTAATGAGCCTTCCCTCTCCTCTCCCGGTGCCCTCGGTGCTGCGCTGGCTCCCCCGTTCGCGTCCGCCGCCGCAGGGACTTCGGAAGGCTTCGGGAGCACTCGGGCTTCCGAAGACGGGCCGCTTCATACTACGTACGCGCGAGCGCGTCATAGAGGGCGCTCACGCATGCGTAGTATGGAGCGGCCGCGTCATCGGGAGCCCGAGTGCTCCCAAAGGCTTCCAAAAGCTCCCGAAGGCATGCGGAAGTGGCAGTATTTGACCGAACTGGTCGAATACTGCCACGGGGGATCCTGCGCGGGACCGGGAGAGGAGAGGGAAGGCTCATTAGGACCGAGCCTTCCCTCTCCTTAGGTGAGTATCCGACTTTTTGTTTTTAGAATCGGTAAACATTCACTTTAAGTGTACCTGAGATGGTACACTGGCTCTTATTTATACTTACCTGGGGCTTCCTCGAGCCCCATGAGCACCGATGCTTCCCTCCCGTCCTCTTCGGCTCCTCTGTTCTGGCACTACGACTCCCGGTAATCCGGTCATTCGCCGGCAGTCGTGGGCTTTGCTCCCAACCCCAGGAGCGTTCTGCGCTCGCGCAGTACTGCTGTGCAGGCACAGAACACTCCAGGCCGTGAAAGCACAATGAAGGGTGCGCGCGCAGCTGAGCCACGCATGCGCAGAAGCCCACAACTGCCCGGCAGAATGGAGAGGCATAGCAGCAGAGCAGAGGGGATAAAGAGACTGGAGAGGCAGGTCACGGTGCTCAGGTAAGTATAAATAGGGGCTACTGAAGGTTCACTTTAACTACCTCAATAGGTTTCCATTGAGTTGAGAATGAGCCAGATCAGAACAACTGCAATGGAGATACATTTTAAACTGCGCAACATTTCTTTTGTCGATTGTCATATTAAATTGTTGGGCTCTAGAGATGAGGGGAATTTTTTGACTTACAGTCATATCTCATGTAAATTGCATGCTGCATACGACTAACATAAAATATAAATACAAAAATTGAAATTATTTGCCTCTCAGTGTCTTGATTTGATTCTTTGTTCTCGGCTTGACACTTCTCATTTTGCCATCTTCACTACATTTTAGCAGCCTGTTACAAGTGAGATGGACTAGTCCAACACATCAACTTTTTTACTACCTACTGTAAGTGACAGCAACATAGGAAAAATAATTTTTAAAGCATTTTACTCTGGGAGAAATGTATTTTTCTTCCATTTTTTCATGATAGTGGAGCTTTAAAGATTGGTTGAGGCCAAAATGATTAAAATGATGGGGAGGGGGTTGCAGAGTTAAATCTTTACCCGTCTTAAGGTGCCCATACACTCGTCAGATTGGCAGCAGATAGATAAGAAATGCATCTGATGATCTATCTGATGCGTTTTTAGAACATTTTTTACCAGGATAGAATTCCAATAGATTTCAGTTTGAAATCTATTGAAATTCGATCTGATGGCATTTTTTTGCCATCAGATTTCCATTAAGGCCAATGCAAACTGATAAGCAATCTCATCAGATCGACCTAAATTTTCCACCCTGCAAGTTCGATGGAAATCCATCGAAATCGATCGAAATCGGCCGTCGATCGGTCGACTGGCCAACCGATTTGCAATCGATTGATCGATCGGGATCGATCGGTCGGCCATAAAATCGTCTGAGTGTATGGGCTGCTTTAACCTCTTACCTCCAGGTAGGTGATCACTCTGCCTCCCCTCAGATTTGGGCCCTTGCAATTTTTTTTTTTTAACTAGACACCTAGACTCTGGGAACGTCCATCTGCATGGTCACAGCCCACCCGCACTGGCGACGGCTGTTTACATGTGAAATGTCAGTCTGCCGCTCCCCCGCCTCCTCCATAGCGCCAGTCCCCGCCCACATCCCTTCCCTCCCCGCTGATTGGAGGGAAGGGACGCGGGCGGGGCCCATCACTATGGAGGCGGGGGATCGGCAGACTGACACTTCACATGTAAACAGCCGGCTGGCGACACACACACAATTGATTTATGGAGGACAGCAGAGCGCAGAGGGGGGCTGGGGGGAAACAGTATAGCAACAGAGGCTGGGTTCTCTTTAAGACTCCGACCAATACTGCAAAGTACTTAAAGATGCATACCTTTCTGTAGCTTGTGCTCTCCTCTTTCATTTGATGCCTGAATCGCCGTTATACCAAATAGTTTTCGTTCGATTTAAAAATCGCAGCTGCCATCTCGGCTGTTATAACTTTCGGGTCACCCTGGTCTTCTCTGTGGAAGTGCATCACTGAATGAAGCAGGAAGAGGAAGTGACACGCATGGCCATTGCAAGAGGCTCCTCCAGAGGGGTCATAGCACGACTGTTGGAAGTCGTCTGGCTTAAAGGCATGCCCATGAGAGGTGCTCGGAGTCCCTAAGTATGATATAATTGTTCCTGTTTATCCATTTACTCTGGTAATACTCATTTTGATGAAACTGTTTGTTGCCAAACATAGCTGGTATAGAGAAGAGGTATTTTAAACCAAGGTGAAATTTCATCAATTCACCAGGCACATGATTACAGTGAAAAAGTATTCCCCAAACTCAAGAAGCAGCCTCCTAAACGATTACAGCATTCTGGCACCTGTTGGGCATTCAAGGTGTCTTACTTGTCAGGCTGATCATTCTTGCAAGTACTTCACATTAAGGCTGGTTTCACAGTGGGACATTACAGGCCCACGTTAGTGCAGCCTGTAACGCACCCCACCGCACAGCAATGAAAAATCAATGGGCCGTTCACAGTGCCCACGTTGCGTTACACAGTAAAGCTGTGCCATTACACAACGTACTGCATGCAGTACTTTGTAAGCGGCAGAGCCGCGTTAGACTGCTTGGACATGCGCAGTAATGTTGGGGAGGAGCGGAGAGCGGCCAAGCACATGGCTAATTAATATTCACTGCACTCAGTGACATGCAGTGTTTACTTCCTGGAGCGGCCGCTCTGTGCGGCGATTGGCCAGGCGGGACCACGTGATGCCGCATGCGTCCAAGAGTGTGCATCACGGACGCCAGAGTGAGCTGCACAACGCGGCTCACTTTGACGTCCACCTTAGAGAGCACCAGGCGTTGCGTTAGGGGCACGTTATGCGACCATAACGTCCCCTAAAACGCAACGTCCTGGTGTGAAACTAGCCTAAACAAAGCACATTGGTAGGACCTAATTTACCATGTCCCCTCCCATCTAAGCATCTGCAGTGGAGATATACAGCAAGTGATCCAGCAAATCTGGACAGGTCATTAACAATTGTCTACAAAGGAATTTCCACCTTTTCCTGGGTTATATTGCTAACACTTTCATGTAGGCACCCACAGTGGCAAGAGATAAAAATTGTAAGTATTTTACCATGTAATAGAAAAAAATATTCCAGTCTACTTTTGCTGGTCCACTTATGGTCTGATCTATGTGAGCTAATCACAGATGGAAAAATGAAGAGGAAAAAAAAAGGCTCTGGCCCCTTACAGGAAACCTAAATTGAGTTTCACTTCAGGTTTGATACACACATAAGTAGAGGGAAGGCTCTATATGCCATAGGAACTTTCTATTCCTTTCCTGCATTGTCCCCAGTTGAAGTTATTTGACCAGCTAGGTCAAATAGCTGTTCAGTATTTCTTGGGTCGTCTTCACAACTAGTACCAATGCACTCATCTTCAGAACCTGGGGACACGAGTAGTTCCAAATGTTGCCCGAGGAACACCAAAGTCCTAGCAGGTTAAATAACTTCAAGGGGGACTGGGGAGGCTCTATGGTGTTAACAGCCTTCCCTCTATTTAGGTAAGGACCAAACCTGTTTCCTCACTTAATTTTTGCTTCAATGGGTTAGAGCCACACAGCCCCAAAGAATTTATACAACTACAAGGTCCTGGCATTGCCGTGTGTGGGTAGGGCAGAGGCAAACAAAGACACAGAGATGGATATCAACTGCTTGAGTACCAGGGGTCTCTGGCCCCTTAAAGAGACTCTGTAACAAAATTGTAAGCCTTATTTCTTCTATCCTATAAGTTCCTATACCTGTTCTAATGTGGCATGTCCTACTGCAGCCTTTCCTACTTGCACTGTCTCTGTAATAAATCTTATCTCCTTTCCTCTGTTGGCTGAGGCTGGAATGTGTGGAATGTGCAGCACTGCTTGTCATTGGCAGAAGCTTTACACACCCCCCTCCAAGCTCTGCATGAGTCACACAGTAAGCTAGTTCTCAGCCTATGATACTGTGGTTAGAAGCTAGTCTTTTGTTTGTAAACACTGCCTAAAACTGTTCATTACAAACCGGGATTGCAGCAGGGAGTGGCAGAAACAGCACAGAGGGGCACAGGAGAAAATAAGGAATAGAATGGTATGCTTTTTATTGTAAGAATATTGGAGTACAAATTCTCTTTAAGTCCTAGAGGCCGTTGGTACAAAAACCAGTTCTCTGGATGCTGAAGCCCACTCGTTCTGCTGTTGCTATGCAAGCAGAGCTGTGAGCCAGACAGGAGCAGATTTCATTGGCTCCTGACCCTGTGAGCCAATGACATTAGCTCACCGTGATCACAGCGTCAGGAACCAATGAAATCGGCTCCTTACCGGCTCAAGGAGCTCTGCTGTCATACCAACAGCAGGGCAAGTGGGCTGCAGCAACAAGTTCAGCTGTAGCAAGCAACAGGGTGATTGGAACCTGTTATTCCTGCTAGGGTGTAAATTTCAAACAGGGCATAGATTTCAATTAGACTGGTCCAGTAACACTTAAATGGCTAGTTTTCTCCCTTTCTTAAAGCGGACCTGAACTCAGAACATGCTCCTTAACCTTCCTGGTGGTAAGCCCGAGCTGAGCTCGGGCTATGCTGCCGGAAGGCACCGCTCAGGCCCCGCTGGGCCGATTTGCATTTTTTTTTTTTGCTGCACGCAGCTAGCACTTTGCTAGCTGCGTGCAGTGCCCGATCGCCGCCGCTACCCGCCAATCCGCCGCTATCCGTCGCGCCGCAGCCGCCCCCCCCCCCCCCCCCCGTGCGCTGCCTGGCCAATCAGTGCCAGGCAGCTCTATGGGGTGGATCGGAATCCCCTTTGACGTCACGACGTCGATGACCTCATCCCGCCATGGCGACGGGGGGAAGCCCTCCAGGAGATCCCGTTCTTTGGGGGGATGCCGCTGGGCAGCGGCTATCATGTAGCGAGACTTTGTCTCGCTACATGGAAAAAAAAAAAAAAAAATTTGCTGCCCCCTGGCGATTTTTTAGCAAACCGCCAGGAGGGTTAAACAAACAACATTTCTGTTACAGCTGATACAAATCCTACAATAATTCTGTGCAGTTTCTACTTTCTGATTCATGGAAGCAGACATATTGTTAACATCCTGTGCTTCAAATGGCCTTATCTGCCATAGGATGTCATGTGGCACAGGGGAGAGATCAGATTACAACTTGTGATAAGACACAGATGAGGGGGAATTAAACAGGTTAAACTCTCTAAATACATACAAGGTGCATTTCTCTATGCATTTCTTCAGTCCTGTGCAACAGTCCACTTTAACCCTTGGTGCTTGATACCTTTATTTCAAAGATGGGTTAACCAAAGGAAACCTCACTATTCTTTAAAGTGAACCGAGCATTATTTTTAACACCCAGGGCAGCTCTATAGCAAATAAAAAATGCATACTAAAAATGTGGTTTATTATGAAAAAAAAAAAAAAACTCATTTTACCTCATTTTTTACCATCTAAGGGTTAAAATAGCCACTTTGTCCATCCAGAAAGGACCTGCTGACACTGAGCAGGAGATGGTGGAAAACAGATAAGAAATCACCTCAGACTTAATTGACCACAAACAAACCCCCATTGTACTTCAAACAGAAAACTTCAGTTATAGTTGAATTTCACACCTAGCCTGGATAATGCCAGTGGTAAAACAGCAGGGGATTGAGCTTCTGAACAATGGCAGCCCTTGCAGCTATTTGAAGCCAGGAGCTGCTTAGATCCCTTTAAAAGCACACCTGAAATGAGAGAGATATGGAGGCTGATAGATTGATTTCCTATTAAGCAATGCAAATTGCCTGGCTATCCTGCTGATCCTCTGCCTCCCCATCTTTAGCCACAGACCATGAACAAGCATGCAGATCAGATGCTCTGACTAGTCTGACTGGGTTAGCTGCATGCTTGTTTCAGGTGTGGGATTCAGACACTAATGCAGCCAGAGATCAGCCAGGCAACTGGTATTGTTTAATTGGAAATATGGCAGCTTCCATATTCCTCTCAGTTCAGTTGTATTTTAAAGCCTTAGTAGACAGGAAGCTAGCCTTTTTTTAAGGCCTAAATAGACCCTGATGTTATTTGCACTACAGTTCCTCATTAAACAGGACTGGGTATTAATTTAGTAAATCTATTGCTCCCCTAGCATAAAATAATAAATCACCTGACTGACACTGGGGTAATCCTGCTCCTATACCAGAGGTGTAACCTGTGCAGCAAGACGATGGCACAGCATACCTTAACCTGCTGCAATGACTTACCTCAATAGGAGGTATGGTCCTAGGCCACTGATTGCTAATCTTAGCATTCCAGCAGTGACAAAACTACATATCCCATGATGCCTCTGCCTGCACGAGTTATGCTTAGAGCTGTCAGAGTATTGCAATGCCTCATAGGACTTGTAGTTCCGCCACAGCTGGAGTGCCAAGGTTAGCGATCACTGTCCTAGGCTGACACCATCCTTTCCACCCACCCAGAAGAGGACTACAGAAGGGAAAGGGTGGTAATTTTAACAGGAGGCTCCAAGAGGAGAGCATAAAGTGGACCTGAACTACTGCACAGGACAGAAGGAAAACATAAGAGAAATGCACCCTGTATGTATTTAGAGAGTTCAGACGGTAATTCCCCCTAATCTGTGTTTAATCACAAATTGTAATTTGATCTCTCCCTGTGTCACCTGATTGCCATGGCAGATAAGCTCATTTGAAAGCACAAGATGTTAACATGCTATTATGCTGTTGCTTATCTTTTAGATCAGAGAGAAAGTTCTGAGTTCAGGTCCACTTTAATAGCAATTACATGACCATGGGCTCCACTATTTCAAAACCTTATTTGGTGCCATTTTTATTTTTTTCAAACTGGCTTTTCTAATGAGTTTGGTGAATACACCAACAGCCCATCTCCAATAGATGCAATTTTGGACGTGTGCATGCAAATTTGCAATAGAATGCATGGTACGTGAAAGTATAGCAAGATAGGGAGCACCAATGTAAAGTAGCAGTGTGCCCAGACCCCAACCCTAGTGCCTCTTTGGGTCAACCAGGTCCAAAAAGTGAAAATGGGTCAGAACCCTTAAAAGATAGCTCTTTATTCATAAAACAGGCAGCAGCAACAGACGCTGTTTGGGGCTATCCTAGCCCTTTCTCAAACTGCTAACAGACACCTGTGGCAGGCTGTAAACAGTTTGAGAAAGGGCTAGGATAGCCCGAAACAGCGTCTGTCACTGCTGTCTATTTTATGAATATAAAACTATAATACGCTTTTAGTGGTGCAACCCATTTTCACTTTTTGGTACTTAAAAGTATATGGGATAGTGTCCATCCTTTGTGAATATCGCAAGTGTGAAAAAACAAACCAGACAACAGCAATTTTCTGGTTGCCACTGCGTTTCAGATCTTCATATATGCAGTTATGTTAAATAAAGTACCCTGGCTAGACCTGCAACACGAATTACTATGAACGAAATGCCATCAGAACAAGTTTTTATTTGAAAATGTGTTTCCATAATATAAGTTATTCCATACTTGATGCTGATAACATAAATCTACTGCCAAAGCTTTGTAAAGAGGTCAGACAAATATGAAAAAAATGTAGGTGCAGCTTTTTAAATTACAATAGTTATAAAGATTATCTATTATGATATTTTCCCATTATTTAGTTATACACCCTTTGATTCTGGATTTGAGACCTTGTCAGTTTCCTGACCACATGTCAATAATGATCAAAATCTCCCAGCTCAAGTGTGCATGAAAGAATCAAAAAATTAGCTGTATTTTAAAAAAGGAGGTAATACTACACCATACAATTATTATTGTACAATGTTACTACATCTATGTAGTATAAGGGCTAAGTGATTGTGAATAATGTGTACAGATTAAATAGGTAAACTCATACTACATGGAAGTGGTAAGATTGTACAACCATGATTTTACTGTGTATGCCCTATTTAAGGCTAAGTTTCCACTGTAGCGTTACATTTTCGCCTGCAAAAAATCTTATAAGATTTTTCTGATTGGTGAATATTCGCATGTAAATTTGTACGAGTTTTATGCGAATTTGCATTAGTTACATATGCATAATCTGCCTAGTAACAGCTTAGTCATGACTGCTGACAACTTCCTGTAACCATGGATCCAATGCGAATTTTCGGGCAAGTAACGCGAAAATTCGCATTGCCTATACAAAGCATTGTACGCGAATCGTACGCGATGTCCGAAAAAATGATACAGGACCTCAGATTTTTTCACGCGGACGAAAATTCGCATAGAGTGGAAACTGCTGCATTGACTAACAGTTTTAAAATCTATGTGAATTTTCTGAGCAGAAAAACTGACACAAAACGCACAAGTGGAAACCTAGCCTAAAGCAAGCATTATTTTTTTTAAAAACTTGTCAACAAACCACCCAAGGGAGGTTTGTTAACTGTGTCTGGGGGGTGCAGCAGGCATTTACTTACCTAGGAGGGCTGGTTTGTACCCTTTGTCTATATGGACGTCTCCATTCTCTTTTTCTGTGCCGCAGAGCCACAGGTTTCTGCAGTGATCTATGTCCCTTGCAGCCGCATTACATACCAGGAAATGCAGTGCATGCAGGGAGAGGTAGTTCAAATTGATGTGCTTACATCTCCTGCCTGGGAGATTGAACCACATCAATGAACTACATCTTCTGACATGCAACAGAGACAGGATATTACAACAGGAATTTTAACCTGTGGCACAGAGACATACAAAATGGAGGCTTCGATACAGACAGGGCTATGAAGCAGCCCTTCTAGGTAACTAAATTACTGCGGCACCCCCCAAAGCAAACAGTTGACGAACTTCCCTTAATGCAGACCTAAACTCTTACACAGCAGATAAGGAATACAAATATAGTTGCTGAAAAATTTACTGTATGTGCCTTTAGAGCAGGGGTGCCTAATAGGTTGATCGCGATCTACCAGTAGATCACGACCACCTACGGAGTAGATCTATGCAGCCGCAGCTTTTTTCAGTTTTCACTGCCGCACGGCTGACAGGATTTGCTGCATCAGGGAGGAGAGGAGGGAGGCTGAAGGGAAGAGTTGCGGCTGAAGGTCTCCTCCCCTCCAGGCAGCAATGTGGTCCTTCCCCAGTGTAGTGCGTGAGTACAGATTACCTAGGCCAGATTATATTTCGCCAACAGAGCTTAATGCTGCAGGTAGGATCAAAACGGTTTGTGCATGGCTGTCACATGCTGCTGGCTGGGCAGACTTTTGGACTAGAAGATCATGAATTATTTTATGTTAGCTTTATTAGATTAATGTCTGTACTGGCCTACAGATTTCACACAATGTTCAGCGGTCCGTGTGCTGAGATTTAACTTGTAAATCACTAAACAGCCTCCTGCAATAGCTTCACCTCCATCTTCTACCAAGTTTTTTTTGTTTTTCTAAAAGGGGGATGGGGGTGTTTAAAAATTACAGGGTCAGAGTAATCAAAGTAGATCGCGAGCTGAAAAACCGTGCCACCCCTGCTTAAAGGTAGCCATACACTGGTCGATGTGCCATCAGATCAACCAACAGATAGATCCCTCTCTTATCGAATCTGATCAGAGAGGAATCGTATGGCTGCCTTTAATGCAAACAGATTGTGAATCGATTTCAGCGTGAAACCGATCACAATCTGTGAAGCTGCCGAAGCCACCCCCCCCCCCCCCCCCCGCATACAATACCTGCTCCGGCCGGCGCGACTCCCCTGGTCTCCGCTGTCGTCTTCTCCGCGCTGGGCTCTGGCTGGTTTGGCTTCACTGAACTTCCTGCTGGGGGAGGGCGCTCTACTTTTTAAACTTCCTGCCGGGACAGGAAGTTCAGTGAAGCCAAGCCAGCCGGACCCAGAGCCCAGCGCGGAGAAGAAGACAGTGGAGACCGGGGGAGTCGCGCGGAGAAGAAGACAGTGGAGACCGGGGGAGTCGCGCCGGCCGGAGCAGGTAATGTATTGCCGCTAGCGTCGGTAGTCGGGCATTCGAACGCCGCTATCGACGCACTCCCAGCCCACCGGTCCACGCACGGATCGACAGTAACGATTGATTTCGGACGGAAATTGATCATTCTGTCAGCGTTTGCGCAACGATTTCACAGCAGATTCGGTCACAGTGATCGAATCTGCTGTATATCGGCAGGAAAATCGTTGTGTATGGGCCCCTTTAGATAGATTAGCCTGCCTAATTAGGCCTTATCTCCAAGTGTAAATCAGGGTTGTAGGCTGTGCCAATATGTAAACAATGGAGGTTAACCAGTGTTTCACTCCTGAAGGCCTTGTTGCAACAATGTCACACCCCCCACTATCTTAGATCAAAAGAATGTAATGCATTGTTCACCCACCAGAGTCCACTTCAAATCCTGTGGAGACAGAACCTTCTGTCATGCTGCCCCTACATTTTGGAATTCCCTGCCACAACAGAATAGATCCATCCGTGGAAGCATTTAAAGTGGATCCGAGATGAACTTTTTCTCATTGCATAATTGTGTTCCTTTCCTATTGTTTATAGGGCATTCCTCAAGCCAAAGACTTGTTTTTATAGTTTTAATACAGGTTTTCAGAGAGCCAAGGCACTTTCAAAAAGTAGCAAGGGCTCATGGCAGCTCAGTGTGGGCAGGAGGAGGGGGAGTGATTACTAGCCAGAGATTTATTACTAGCCAGAGATTGTTTGCAGCTAGATTTGCTGTATAAACTATCTAAACTTTAGATAGGATATATAGACAAGTTACTTGTTATAGTTAGTTTTTCATCTCGGATCTGCTTTAAATCCAAACTGAAAACCCACCTGTTTAGTCTAGGATTTATGAACACCTGACTGTTTCCTCTGTAACACAGTCCAGCCTGCAATCTTGTCTTGATCTGAGACATAACTATGCATTGAGTCCTATACAGGGAAGAAATGGGAGAAAGGCACTTTACAAATGGTATTGTACTGTATCAGTTTCTGTGCTCCCAGGATACCACAATGTAAACACTAAAGGATTTTTGTAAGATTTCTGTAAGTTGTAAGGAAGAAATGTTTTTCTTTAAATTTGATTATGCTGTTGCTTATCTTTAAGAGCAAAGAGGACGTTCTGAATTTAGGTCCACTTTAAAAGGAAGTTGATTTGATATATTTTCAAAAGTTAGGAGAACCCGGGTGCTCAGAATGCTTTAAGGGTTAAACTATGGAGTCAAGTAGTTAAAGAAAACCTGTAATGAGAAAAACCTCCCCGGGGGGGTCCCATGGCGGTGGAGATAAAGCTCCCCGCACAGTGGGTATGTAAATATTTACCTTCCCGGCTCCAGCGCAGGATCGGCTCTCCGCTCAGAGATAGGTGGAAATAGCCGATCGCAGTCGGGCTGCTCTACTGCGCAGGAGCAAATCTCCTGCGTCTGCGCAGTAGAGTGGACCCAACAGAGATGGGCTATTTTCGCCTATCTCCGTGCAGAGAGCCGCAACAGCGCCCCCGCTGGGGCCAGGAAAGGTAAATAAATCAGCGCTTGTCGAGGGAGGATTGCCGGACACTTCAGGGGAGCAAGCGCTGGACTGCCTGCAGCTACAGGGGAGGGGGAAGCCTCATTGGGACCCTGAGGCTTCCCCCTCCCTAGGTGAGTACCCCCCAGGGGAACTTTTTCTTGTTACAGGTGCTCTTTAACATAGTAGTAGTTGGACCCTAAGACCCACCCCCATGCACAAACAGAAGGATAGGGGGTTGGTTTAAATAAATTCCTCTATTTTAGTACCAACTATCCACTGACTTTTACACTCTTAACTAAAAAGTGGTCTGCAGAGCACTCCTCCCCTGCAGCATGTGTGCAAATTGTGTAACCAGTCACTGGGCTGAAACATGCACATGGACTGAGGAAAGGCTGTGTCAATGTGTTTCAAGTATTGTATACAAGATTCTCATGTTCTTATACTTCTGACAGAGCTGACTGCTTAACAGGGACCAGTTTAAGCCGTGTATATCTACATCAAATAGTTTTCAGATATGCAAAATGTGATGAAACATCATCCAGTCATCCTAGCCTGTCATATGAATGTACATGGGTGTTCATCCCTAAATGGGGAAGGCAGGAGACCACAAAAGCAGCAGAGAACAATATTACCAATGGAAATCCAATAACAACCATAAACCGTCACACTGATCCTGCCAGTACAGATGTAGGAACCTTGCCTGATCTGACTCAATGAATACATACGTTATCCTTCCAAATGTCTGCTCATACTAAAGCCCAGTGTTCTCCCCAGGCTCATTTAGCTGGGTGTTCCACCTGGTTAATTTTGGTGAGCACCCGGCTGTCATCGGATCGCCTCCTATGCTGTAAGCAGAGTTGCACTGGCCCTGCATAACCCCCCCCCTTACCCCCCCCCCCCCCACCCCAACTGGATACTTTTCATACTACCCAGCAGGAAAAAAAAATTCTGGGGAAACACTCATTTGGTTTACCATTTTGTTTTTGATTTAACTATAGATCAGATTATATCTATACTGTTTGGGTATCTTTACATAAAAAGTAGTATGTAATATAGAGGTATGTACAAAACCTAATGAAACTTAGGCTTGGCTTTGACAATGATTCAGTGAATCAAAACATTTCTTCAGTTTAACACACCACTGTTCCTTCAGTTGTCTCCTGTGGTGTTCACTCAAAGTCAATACAGAGAACAGTGTTGCTTGATATTAAGTCCGGAACTTCTTTTTCTTACGGTTCTTCTTGCCTTCAGCCCGTGCAGCCTTTTCTGCAAGGATCTCCTTGTACTTCTTTTTATTGTATCTGTCAAAATATGTATGTATTTAGAAACACTGGAAGTAGTATAAAAAAAAAATAATAAAAAAAAAAACACAAGCAAGCAAATTTCCAAAAAGTGCACAAACCCCACCCCCAGCTTTACTGCCAAGGTTACAGGACTGAGGAAGTCCAGTAGAAGGATATCCCCAGCGGGACTTTATTTGGACATGGCGATTAAAAAGCTTGTGATGTCACCCTTTGATATGCTTAAAGGGAACCTAAACTGAGAAGGATTTGGATTTTTCCTTTTTAAAATACCACCAGTTGCCTGACTCTCCTGCTGATCCTGTGTCTTTAATACGGTTAGCCACAGCCCCTCAACAAGCATGCAGATCAGGTGCTCTGACTTAAGTCAGACTGGATTAGCTGCATGCTTGTTTCAGGTGTGTGATTCAGCCACAACTGCAGCCAAAGATCAGCAGGACAGCCAGGCAACTGATATTGTTTAAAAAGAAACATCCACATCCCTCTCAGTTAAGGTTCCCTTTAAGAGACACTGAAGCGAAAAAAAAAAAATGTTATTATGATTTGTATGTGTAGTACAGCTAAAAAATAAAAACATTAAGATCAGATACATCAGTCTAATTGTTTCCAGTACAGGAAGAGTTAAGAAACTCTAGTTATCTCTATGCAAAAAAGCCATTAACTCTACGACTTTCAAAGTCCTGGAGAGGGCTGTTTTCTGACTTTTATTATCTCAACTGTAAGTGAACTATTTACTTTTTCTCTGCCAGAGGAGAGGTCATTAGTTCACAGATTGCTCTGAAAGAATCATTTTGAATGCTGAGTGTTGTGCAATCTGCACATATTATAGAAAGATGCAATGTTAGAAAAAAAACACTATATACCTGAAAATAAAAATATGAGAATATTTTCTTTGCTGCTAATCTTCTAGTAATTATTCATAGTACACAACCAATTCATCTTTTTTTTTTTTCGCTTCAGTGTCTCTTTAACCCCCCTGGCAGAAATCCCGACCTGTGCTCAGGCTCCACTTTGTGAGCTGGGAGCTGTAAACCCTGGCTCAGGTCGGGGTGGCGCCACGTGCTCAGTTTCTGCGATTCGCACTGCACAGCGGGTCCCAGGCTTTTCCCCCCGGCTGTCTACTTGTCTGTATTCCGCCGCCAGGATCATGTGTTGTGTGTGTGTAAAATGGCTACCAGGATTTTATTCTGGCATATTTTGGCGAGTTATGACTTAATAATTGGAAGCCTAAAATTCTTAAAAAAAACAAAACACGCTTTTGACTCAATTCCAGACAGAAATGCACTGCCAGGGAGGTTAAAGATCGATAACCTGCACTTTCGCCTCACTACTTTAGATATTTGCAACTAAAACACACGTTCCATATGCAATTTAAAAATAAACCAATCCATATGGAACGGCAGAGTATACTTAAGTGCTAGAGATGGGCCCAGTAAAACATATCATCGGAGATCTTTATAAAGAACTGATAGAAAGCAAGGCCTGTGAACGTACTCTGGGCTCTAAAGAGCCAAAGACAACTGGGATGATGCTTTGCAAGCAGTAAAAAGGGTCTCACTCTGTATCAAAGATTGTGCAACACAGCTATACATAGTGCACCAAGTCTATTCAATGCCTTCTCACGTGGCCAAGATCAACAAGCATGCTAGCAAGTTGTGACTTAAATATGGTTTTGACTCGCCTTCATTTTTTCCACTTGATCTGGGACTGCCCTCAAATATCAGCTTTCTGGCCCCATATAGTTAATTCCTTGCACGATAAAATGGGCTCTCCGATCACTCCAAACCCTGTGTTATGTATATTGGGAGTTATTCTGGATGAAGGCCTACACAGTCATGCACTAAAATGTTTATGGGAGAAGCCTTATTTGCGGCGAAATATGATATTGCCTTGAAATGGCTGTCCCCTGCTGCGCCCCTCTTTTCAAGCTGTATTAAGCGCTATGGACGACTATATACGTCCATTACCACCGGAGGTCGCCGCTCAGGCCCTGCTGGGCCGATTTTTATCAAATAAAAAGGCAGCACACGCAGCCGGCACTTTGCCAGCCGCGTGTGCTGCCTGATCGCCGCCGCTCTGCGGCGATCCGCCGCGAGCAGCGGCGAAAGAGGGTCCCTCCAGCCGCCCGAGCCCTGCGCAGCCGGAACAAATAGTACCGGCCAGCGCTAAGGGCTGGATCTGAGGCGGCTGACGTCAGGACGTCACTCCGCTCGTCACTATGGCGACGAGGTAAGCAAAACAAGGGAGGCTGCTCATTGCGGTCTTCCTGGTTAATTCTGATCGCCGGAGGCGATCGGAATTACGCTTCAGGAGCGCCCTCTAGTCGGCTTTCATGCAGCCAACTTTCAGTTGGCTGCATGAAATTTTTTTTTTTTTTTTTTTTATAAAAAAAAAAAAACTAACCCCGCAGCCGCCCTGGCGATCTTAATAGAACGCCAGGGAGGTTAAAAGACTAGCTAGTGGCCTGGCCTATAAGAAACTAGTTTATATCCATAGGGGTCGTCGGCAACAATTTCATCTAGTATGGGATCAGTGGGCTAATAGGAAATTGTTTTCTCATTAATCTACAAAATGTGTCGTTCATGGTTTTTACTTTTGTGTTTCTCCACTACTGTTACGCCACTATTGCAGTACCTTACCATTCTTAATTATGTAAACCCAATAGTACTGGCCGCACATACGCTGCATGATGGCATAATTAGACTTAGATATCCTGTCCCCTCTAGATTAAAGCGGACTATAACCCTGCATTTCAACTTTGCTCTAAAACATTATTTACAGTATATTATATGCAACCAGCATTTTTTTTTTTTTTTTTTTTTTTTACTAGACCAGCATTGGAAGGGTTACACAGATCTTTAAAGTTCCTGGAGATTTCTGCAGACGCATCCGAAGCTGACATAGATACATTTTGTATACATAAATGTATCTAAGTGTTGAATGTGACTCACTCTCTCTGACTAAGAAGGAGCTGGAGGACAGCCAAAGAGTGTGTAACATTTATCAATAGATACATTTAACTAAATAGAATGTAACAATCTGAACTTCTGCATATCTCTCCACGGAACTTTAAACCTCTGTGTTTAACCCTTCCAATGCTGGTCTAGTAAAAAAAAAATGCTTTTTGCATATAATATGCTGTAAATAATGATTTAGAGCAAAGTTGAAATGCAGGGTTATATTCCGCTTTAAGCTTAAATATAGAACAGTTAACTTTTGTACTTACTACTTACACTTCTCTGCTTCTGGCTGCTCTAAACTTTTGTTGATAAAATATCTCCCTCTTTGAGTTGTATTTGCTAAATCATACTTAGTGCACTGTATGGTTACTATGTAACCCCATTTTTCGTACCTCACATTGTTCTATGGAAGGCTTGTGCATTTATTGCACCGTTTGTTCAATGAATTTTTTTTTTTTTTTTTTAAACCAACAAAACACTAGTGATGGTATCACGTTACAGCACTATAACCACTATAAGGCCCTTTTTTTCCAATGAGCTGAACGGGTCACTTGTCGATGGCAAGGCTTTCTAATATACGGCAAGGCTTTCTAATAGCCATCTTAACAGTGTGGATGCTGCCGCTACCAAGGTTCCTTTGAGCTCCAGCAGGTCCCGGTGCTTATCCTTTTTGGAGCCTCCGATTTTACCATTTCACTTGGATGCCAGAGTAACTCGCATATCATCATTCAAGTATTAAACAGATGGATTACTTACCTTCTAAACTCAGCATCTTCTAGAAGTTCTTCTACAATTGTTCTCTTCCGTTGTTTCTTGGGAATTCTGGAGTGATAATAGTCTACGGGGCTGTCCACCACTGTTCCAACCTACGGAAGTTCAAACCAAAGCTGTAATACTTCACCAGAACCCAAGTTTGAAGATACATCTCTCAACTTACCAGAAAAAAACCCACCAAATGACCCATCCCATTTTCTACTACAAAATAACATGGAGACTTAAAGAAAGCATCCAAGCTCGATAAAAAACAAAATCCACTTACCTGGGGCTCCCTACAGCCCCGGGTAACACCGTCCTGTGCCCTTGCCGCAGCTCCGGTGCCTCCCGTTGTCCCGCGCTGCAGAAGCCGACCTGGCAAGGTCCGCTTTTTCTGCGCTTCACGGCGTGGGTCACGTGGTCCGGCCTACGTAATCAGGTCTGAACTACTGCGTCTGCGCAGTACAATGCTGATAATGTTGGCCGGACCACCTGACCCACGCCGTGGAGCGTAGATGAAGCCGACCTCACCCGGCTTTTGCAGCGCAGGACAATGGGAGACACCAGAGCTGCGGCGAGGGCACAGGACTGCTGCCAAGGGGTGGAGGAAGCCCCGGGTAAGTGGATTGTTTAAATCGAGCTTGGACCCCCACTTTAAATACAAAAAAAGTCACTCACAAAGCTTGTAATTAAATGCAGCAAGCATTCTTATCACCCAACATCGGAAATCTCAAAAACCTCATGATATTTGAATGAACAAGCAAAATAGGGACCACACAAAAGACGGAGGAGCGGATACAGGCCATTCATTCATGGGAAGACAAGCCAGCCGGGAACACCTGGTTTGCAGGGTATGAGTTCACTAGCTCAGAGACATATCAAGAATTGATGTCTTCTCACCCATAACTTAAAAGTTGAACTTTTTAACCGAAATAAAAAAAAAATAAAAATAAAGTTTCACGTTTCTGAGGCTTCCACCAGCCCCCTGCAGACGTCCTGTGCCCGCACCAGGACAAACCGATCCTCCGGTCCCCCGCAGCCAACCAGTTTTGGGACAGTGTGCCTGTGCGGCCCTGGTGGCGCTCCCGTTGCTGTGGCCGTATACATGCGCAGGATGGCCACAGTGACAGGAGTGCAATCAAGGGACGCGCACAGCCAGAGACTCGCAGGCGCACTGGCGCTGGCTGCAGTTAACTGGAGGATCTGTTTGTCCCGGTGCAGGTACAGGACATCTACAGGGGGCTAGTTGAAGCCCTAGGTAAGTGAAACGTTTTTTTTTTTATTCAGGTAAGGTTCATTTTAAAGTGTACCCGAGGCGATAAGTGACATGATGAGAAACGTGTGTGTACAGTAGAAAACATTGGTAACCAGGCTGTTTTACTTGATTTTTTTTTTTTTTGCTGCAGAGTTAATTTCTAGGCATGCAAGTGACAGCATCTGTCTTGTCAGTACCTTGTCGGAATATAGTAAACATCACTGATCAGCAAAATTACAACCATAAAACGTTTCCCTGGCAGAATACAACTTCCGAGGGCAGAGAAAGATAAAATACATAAACTATTGACCTTTTTCTCGCAATCACGCTCATGTACCCAGTAGCGTTCTGCACAGGTAAGTACTGCGCCTGCATAGAATGCCCCAACTGCGGGCGTGGGACCAGCGAGGACGTGCAGAGGCTGCCGACCTCACCAGGTCGGCTGCTGCAACAGAGGGGACCCCAATCCACTGGCTGGGAGCAGTTCTGCAGGGAGGGACACAAGCTGCCAGGGGTGGAGGAAGCTCCAGGTAAGTAAACCTGCTTTTAAAAAAAAAAAAAAAAAAAAAATACCTGGAGGTTTCCTTTTAAGGGGTAAAAACTGTTACAAAAAAAAAAAAAAAAGAAAGATAGTTGAGTACCAATATATGGGAGTACCCCTACCTTACATGGTTCCAATTAATAATAATGTCATTTGTGTTTCTATGACAAAATAGGACTTGCCACCGGAGGAAAGTCTGCTTACATTACCTGGAAGTATTTGGGGAAGCCCTCTCGGTCATTCTTTTTGTAGAAATGTTTAGGGTCCATAGCAGATCTCATTTTCAAAGCTTTCAGGTCATTTTTTAACTCTTCTGTCATTTCTGGAGCTTTCATGTCAAACCAGCCCTGTCCTGTAGTTTTCTCACGCTCCTTCTGCAAAAATCAGACAAACATTATGTAAAAACACAGGATCACCTAGAACCAAGCCACATTAGCCACAGAATTGCTGGATTAAATGGCAAACAAAGATACTAAGACTAGACAACATAAAAATGACGTGCCCACATACCTTTCGCTGTTTCTTCAGCATATTTAGAGTCTCTGTGTATGGTGGGACAGCTTCCTTTTTCTCAAAGTCAGGAGTTATGACACTTTTCTTTAGAAGCTAAAATAAAGAAGACATGCGTGAGTTTTACAGTATATAAAAATCCAGCTTGCAGTATTACAGTAGTCAGCAACCTTAGACAGCTAGTCCCCGGTTATCGAAAGAGATAGGGACTGTAGGTTTGCTCTTAACCTGAATTTGTCCATAAGTGGAAACACTGTACCATCTCTGTCCCCCGCACCTCTTCTGTGTCCCCACACCTTCAAGTGTGTCCCCTATGTCACCTCTATTCCCCCATGCCTTTAGGGTCACTCCTCTGTGCCATATCTGCTGCCCCCCCCCCCCCCCCATTTCTTTGAATTGTTAAAATCGATTCTCAAAACCTACAAGTTTTTTTTTGTTTGTTTTTTTGTTACCCAAAAAAGAGTTTCTAACAGGATTTCACATTTTCGGGCCCTTTGTATCAGCGTGTCGTTCATAATTTGGGGACTAACTGTAGCTACTGCCATTGTCTGACTGAAAACTGAGGCTCAAGCAAACTTTAGTGGGCTCTCAAAGATCTTACTGATGCGACCAAGAGGGAACAGCTGAGCTGCCACTGGTCACATGATAATGTTTTGAGCTTGTGTATTTTCAGAAGCCACAAGGACAAAATATCATCCTAGGACACCCTAAAATGTGTACTAAAGTCTCCATATGATGAATTATGGGTATTGGAAACAACTCTTGTGCCAACAGGAATTCTGTCCTTTTTGGACAATATACATCATATTACCAGTTGATTAATACACAGTCCAACTTCATTCCAAACCATTCTGAATTGCATGGTTCTCTTTGCTGTTTTGGGACCAGTGCATGCGGTCTACCCTTTGTGCGGGCAACCTGCAGCGTCCATTAGACTCTGAACCAATGACTGCTTCTACAGATGCCCTACATGCCTCAAAGAGGAACTGTAAGAACCTCCCAGGGATACTTACCTCAGGAGGGGGAGGCCTCTGGGTCCTAATGAGGCTTCCCCATCCTCCTCTGCTGGCTCCCCTGAAACCACAGCCAACAAGGATATCATCTGTGGCTTATCAGTGCCTGCAATATTAACCTTCCCCGGCTCCAGTGCAATAGCAATTTTCCGATCGGGCTCATGTGGAAATAACCAAGCCCGATCAAGTCCACTCTATTACACAGGCTACTTGCAGACCCGACTGGGCTTAGCTATTTCCACCTGATCACAATTGGAAGGCTTGTACTGCGCTGGATTGCGGTAGGTAAATATTTACCTCTCCGGTGTCCAGGGGCTGCTAGCACTGGAACCGAGGGACTCCCAAGGTAAGTACCCCCCAAGGGATGTTTTTATGTTTACAGATTCTCTTTAATTGCATGATCTATTGGTTTAGGAGACTAGCCAGTCATATTCCATTGTATTCTCACTCTCATTTTAAAACTGATTCTTAGCTGCAAAACTCCTGATATGAAACTAAAAAGGTAACATTGAGCACTTTGCTAGGTATGTCATCATAAGGTTTACTTAGAGTCCAGAATTGGCCTTAAACGTAATTAACTTAAAAATATATTCCACTTACCTCATCCTTTTTACTTTCCTTTACGACTTTTTGATGCAAGCCTGGACCCGGGTTAGGCTTCTCAGCATCAAAGCTGATATACAAGCCGCCCATCTCCTTAATGCTCATTCCTGTGTCTATGCTGGTTGACAACACACTGGATGAAAGGGAATATAGAATAGTTTAGGTCTAAGTAAACCTACATTTCATATTCTATATTTACAGTACAATATAAAGCCCAGTAAAAAGTGATACACAGTGGCTGATGTAAGCTCAGAGAACTACATGGTCAATGAGATGCAATTAATTCCAAACTAATGTAAACTGGTCCAATTCCAAGCTACATGTAATCACAAATCAGCAGCAAGTGAATTTGATTGGCCCATCTCCCAGTTGCTTACAATTTGCATAAAGCCTGTTGTACCAGGGCTGTGGAGTTGGTACAAAAATCATCCGACTAACTCCTCAGTTTATTGAAACCACCGACCCAAAATTGCTCCAACTCCTCAACCCTGGGTTTTACACTGGATATTTGCGATGCGGTGCACAGAATTAAGACTTCATATGACCTTGTGCTATAGGGTCATATGCATAGGACCTCCCCGCAGCTAGTGACATACTTCCTGCTGGACAGGAAGTAAATAACTAGGATTCCCATCAGTCCCCACATGCGCGTCGCACTCCTGTTGTGCACACTGCCTGCTTCTCCCATAGGCTTGCATAACTGCATAATACGTGCAGTTGGCATGGATCATAAGGTAACGCACTGCAGCCTTTGCATCAGCAATACAGCGATTTGGATACTTCTGGCATACCGCGTCATCGCGTGAACTGTGCAAGTCTCCATAGACTTGCATGGCCCGTGTGGTGGGGAAAAGTACTGCGGTGTGACGGAGCGAGCAAGGGCCCTTATTTGCATCTCATCGACTATCTCTGCTTAGCTAGGATTTGATCCCACTGATTCGTTTTTTTCTAAAGAAGTAGAGGCATTAGTCAACATCAGGTGAGGAGGAGAGATGGACACCCATACATGGAAAGCAATGCGGTTTCACACATACATGGAAAGCAATGCTGTTCTACTTCCACCAGAGATATAGTTACAGAAAAACAAAAACAAAACAAAACAAAAAAAACCACACAAAAACTTACAAGCCTTTCTTTGGTCTATTTAATAATTCTTCTTCATCATCCACATCTTCATCAATAAACTCTTCCTCCTCATCAGGTTCAGATAGTGGTTCCTTTTCGCTTAGCTCATTTTCAGATTCGCTCTCATCTCCTTCATGGTCTACATAATACTTTTTACTAGAGTCCATGCCAGGAGCTGTGTCAATCACAAATAGTCCCTCACCCACCATATCTTGTGATTTCTGTGCTGAAGATTTGAGTGTTTTTGTCTGCATGGAGTTTTCCTCTACTATTTCTACATCATCTTCACTGGATTCAGATTCCTCAGTACCATCAGCCTCACTGGATTCGGATTCCTCATGATCATCATTATCAGCCTCACTGTGTTCAGATTCCTCACGGTCATCATTATCAGCCTCACTGTGTTTTAGTTCCTTATGGTCAACATTAACAGCCTCAATGTGTTCTGATTCCTCACGGGTGTTATCACCCTCGTTGTGTTCTGACTCTTCACTGTCAATAATTAAACATGCTGCTCCACTTTCAGGCACACTGGAAACATTTTGGTTACCATAGTTTACATGCTTAATGTTACTGACTGCAATGACAGGTGTCTCAACATCATCATGATGATCAGCTGAGCCTTGATCTTGGTCTTTACATTCTCCCTCATCCGTCAGATCATCTATTACAATGACCATTTGGTCTGAAGCAGCTCTGTGTATTGACTGGGGGGATTTCGGTAAGGTAGGGGAAATCTCTGCACTTTCGTTTAACAAGTTTACAATCTCTTCTTTTGAAGTTTCCTTGTTTTTATGTTCTGTTACATGTGAATCCTTGCTAGAGACTTCCTTACCCTGAACCTCTCCATCAGAACTGATTAAGTCAACTTCATGATACACTGGGCGACTTCTCAAACTCCAACAAGGGGCAGATAACAGTTTCTGCTCTTTCACAGGGGACAAAGGATCGGTCCCTTTTTCTTCCCGTAAACTTTGCCTCTGTTTTTTGGGCGACTCTTGCTCTTGACTGCTACTTTCACTGACGCTCCTTGTTTCTCTTGATTGCAATTTACTCTGCAGTCTACTGCTTGAGCGTTTGATAAGTGGCGGAGAAGAAACACCTGAAATAAAAGACTCTGCATCAGATACTTCCTTCTGACATTCCCCACCAAGGGAACGCAAAGCTGTTGCTTTAGATGCTCTTGTAGATCTGGTGGCAGTGATATGCAATCCTGAAACGGAAGAGCAGTTTGATTCTGCGTCAGAATGATCAGAAAATTGTACTGAGACCAAAACTGACTTCTGGCCTTTTCTTTTTGTGGACTGTGAAATGCCTGAGCGTGTTCTCCTAGCTCTGCTGGAAACAGAGGAACAGACTGACTCGGCTTCAGATAGTTCCTCTTCTTTGGACTCCAAAATAGGCTCAGTGACGACTGCAGAATGGTGGCTTCTGAGTTTCCGGGCAGAATCTGTCAAGGCTCCAAGTTTTTGCCTACTCCGCGTGACTCTTGTGGAAGAATTAGAAGCAGTAGATTCTGCTTCAGACACATCAGCATCTGACTGACCACTTCTGTGCCTACTACGAGTGACCAACTGTGACTGGACCTTAAGTGAACCATTCTTGGAAGGGCTTCCAACAGTTATTGCAGACTCACTTTGATTCTGACTGTATCGATCACTGTTTTCCGGTTTAGATTCTTTTGTGGCTGTTCTTCGTGTCAGTCTAGGAGAGGTTGGAGGGTCAACTTCCATTGCTGTCTGAAAAAACAACAAAGAAGATGTTACACAAACCGCTGTAATGATGGACATTTATAAACAAATAGCATTAGCCTGCATTTCCAAAGCAACAATCTTTTACTAAGTCTTACGTCAATTTTTCCTCAAACTATGTATAACTCAAGGATATGCATCGCAATTTTCTCAAGTTTTATTCTGAATGCCACACAAAACAGAAGCATCTGCAACTCTTAAAAACATTTGTGTATGGTTCTGTCCAAAGCGTTTTTAAACTGATGGCTTTCCCCTCCTTCCGTTAGGAAGTAGTATGAAATTTGTTGTGAGCTTTAAAATAACTTAAATGGGGAAATGCAATACACTTGCATTATTGATTATATTCCCATTTTAATCAATATCTAACCTCGGCAAAGCAAACAGTCTGTAGAATCGCATGCATTCCTTGCATACTTGATCTATCCCTACTAGCTAGATCAGGCCTCTCTTAGTTCGTCGGGCATTCGAACAAAACTATCGACGCACTCCAGACCCACTGGCGATCGAGGGAAATCTTCTGCACGGACGGGAATCGTCGGGAACGATCGATTTCGGACGGAAGTCGATTGTTCGATCATTCAGAATATGCGCTTAGGAAGCAAACTATTGCACTAGGTGGATCACGTTCTCACTGTTTGTGTATAAACAGAAAGTCAATTGTATGAAAAAAGACCGCGCTCCCTGTCATATAAAAGATAAGAGTTAACAGTCTCACAGTTAGTTGCCAATCTGTTCTCACATTAGGCTCTATTACAGTTCAACTGTCTTCCAAAGTCCTTGGCTCTTTACTTCAGGACAAAAGCCTCAACATGCTTAAGAGAGATAAACAGAGAAACGCCTTATAGCGTATCACTACGCCACAAAGATATCCCTTCACCTCGATCAACTGTCTGTGCAGTTATTAGCTTAGTCACCCTTCCAGTCACCAGTGCGTGGACACTACCCCCTAAGTGCCCGCACTCACCTTATAAGCCTCCTGTCTCTCCGGAGGTAGGATTGATAGTGTATGGAGGTTGAAAAGTATCACCATCAATCTCCTATGTCACAAACCAGCTTCAAACCACTCTGTAACTGAGAGGCTGACATAGCGTAATACTGTAAATTTATTGAAGTTGAATAAATAATGATTGCACTCACAAGCCGGCTGGGCTACAAAGCATTGAGCAATTACAATCCTAGCCCACGGGAGACCGCTCTGCAAGTGCCGCTTCAGCTCCCCGTCTGGCTGCCAGCTCCGAGAGGCAAAACTTCGAGCCTCTGATGAGTCAGTAAGCCTGACGAAATGCATAGGGCGGAGCCGCAGCACACGTGACTAGACCAGGAAGTTTTGCCTCTCGGAGCTAGCAGCCAGACGGGGAGCTGAAGCGGCACTTGCAGAGCGGTCTCCCGTGGGCCAGGATTGTAATTGCTCAATGCTTTGTAACCCAGCCGGCTTGTGAGTGCAATCATTATTTATTCAACTTCAATAATTTTCAGTATTACGCTATGTCAGCCTCTCTGTTACAGAGTGGTTTGAAGCTGGTTTGTGACATAGGAGATTGACGGTGATCCTTTCCAACCCCCATACACTACCAATCCTACCTCCGGAGAGACAGGAGGCTTATAAGGTGAGTGCGGGCACTTAGGGGGGAGTGTCCATGCACTGGTGACTGGAAGGGTGACTAAGCTAATAACTGCACAGACGGTTGATCGAGGTGAAGGGATATCTTTGTGGCATAGTGATACGCTATAAGGCGTTTCTCTGTTTATCTCTCTTAAGTATGTTGAGGCTTTTGTCCTGAAGTAAAGAGCCAAGGACTTTGGAAGACAGTTGAACTGTAATAGAGCCTAATGTGAGAACAGATTGGCAACGAACTGTGACACTGTAAACTCTTATTTTTTATATGACAGGTAGCGCGGTCTATTTTCATACAATTGACTTTCTGTTTATACACAAACAGTGAGAATGTGATCCGCCTAGTGCAATAGTTTGCTTCCTAAGCGCATATTCTGTATTTTTACCTCTAAAGAGTTAAATGTGACATCATCTGAGAAGGGACGGATCAATAACTCATCGCCTGCTATTGGCTGATAAGAACCCGTGATATCATGACAAGCACAATCTTTACTGCACATGCCCTGGAAAATTCCATGTTCCAGTGACCTGTCCCGTAATCTTAGAACAGTGGTTTACCTTTAGGAAATATGAAACCACTCAATGTTTACCGAAAAGACTGCCTCTATGTCTGCACACCAGAGGACAGATAAAACCTCTGGCCTTGTATAAGCAGAAACGCACTGTCCTGCAGTGATTCTAGAAGTCCTCCTTAACCTTCCTGGCGGAAACCCCGAACGTAGTTCGGGGTAAGCCGCGCAGGTTTTCTCCGGCCCTGCTGGGCCCATTTTCTTAATTTTTTTTTTGCTGGACGCAGCTAGCACTTTGCTGCGCCAGCACACTCATCGCCGCCGCCCCGCGCCCGATCGCCGCTATACGTTGCGGCGCGCGCCCCCCCAGACCCCGTGCGCTGCCTGGCCAATCAGTGCCAGGCAGCGCCGAGGGGTGGATCGGGACTCCCAATGACGTCATCCCGCCCCGTCGCCATGGCGACGGGGGAAGCCCTCCAGGAAATCCCGTTCTTTGAACGGGATTTCCTGATCGGAGATCGCCGAAGGCAATCGAAGCGGGCGGGGGATGCCGCTGAGCAGCGGCTATCATGTAGCGAGCCCTGGGCTCGCTACATGATTAAAAAAAAAAAAAACTGCTGCGCTGCATCCTGGCGGAATTTTTCATACCGCCAGGAGGGTTAAAGGGAGATTAGGCACATCAAGTATTTTAACTAAACTCAGTTAAAGTAACTGAAGCCTACGAATTCAAGCATATAATACTTAAATTCTAACATCATACAGCTGATATTCTGCATTACAAAGACTGTGAGGTGCTGTTTTTTCCGATATTGATTTCAAAAAAATACTTCCTCCCTCACTCTAGACACTATCTTTCCGCTCTATATCATCTATGGGTAACATTATCAGCACTTTAGTGCATACCAAGTACTGAGTGCAATGGAGTGAGGAGTCATTTATTAAAGTATAGCTGAAGGCAGCGCAGTAACAACAGGACCAGGAGAGGAATGGGAAGGCTCTATAGAACCCTCAGCCTTCCCTCACCTTAGGTGATTATTATTATTATTTTTTTAATTGGCTTCAGGCACCCTTTAAAGTAAACCTGAAGTGAGAGAAATGAGGAGTCATCTTCATTTACTAATGAACTATGCCAGTTGCCTGACTTCTGTGCTGATGCTCTTCTTAATATCATTTTAAACAATTGGCCCAGAGTAAGAATGCAGATCATAGATACTTTAACTCCACTGGCTGCATGCTTGTTGCACCGAAAGCCTCGTACACACGCTAGATTAAACTCGTTCAGCAGAGAATTTAGCGTGTGTACAATGGCCCAGACACCTCAGCTAGCCTTGCAGATCATTTTGGCTGAGTGCAACCTGAGAGCATTGTCATCATCCGCACCATACCCTCTGCCCACTCTACCAACCCCATTATCACATTACTAGCCTTCAGGCCTCAGTACAGCCTCAGCATTGCAATGTCACCAGAGGAATCAGATCCCAATCCTCGCCAAACAGCATGCCTTGTATGTGTGAAGCTAAGTCACCAACGTATGTCCTCCCAGCAAATGCAGATACCTCATGAGTAGTTACAAAAACCTAATACATGCAAGAAGATTGCATCAACCTTTTGGGCATTCGACTATTCAGGAATACCAAGTCAATCTACATGCTTGTATTGTTTTGCATGATGGATCATGTCCTCCTCCAAATTGTTTGGCACTACTCTACTTGAGGTGAACCAGCTAGAAACATCATAGGGAAAATTTCTCCCAAACACACCACCCTCTACGACTTGAAGCGTTGTAATTGCCTGAATAGCATGGGTGTAATTATTGAAACAAACATTCTAGAGGACACGGTCATTGGAGAACTGTCGAAACAGCAATCATGTTTGCAGAATTTCCCTATGAGTTTTCCACCTTCAAGCACCGCACTCACTTCAGCTAACACCTCCGCAACTTTACTAAACCCATTCAGTTGGTGGCATGGATAGGGTTTCCAATGATTTCTTATAAATTAGTGGACACAAGCAAGAAGTGGCCATGGGTCCCCTCAACAAGACTAGTTCTCTAGACCCATCCCCATGAAGGATAACCTGACCTGGTAACTACACCCTGACTGGCACGCTTCAATGACCACTAGAAACAGTTGGAGTCCAGTTCTGCTCTGTATACATATAAAACTGATTTAAGTACAAAAAACAAACAAGTACTGTTTAGGTCAGATTGGTAAAGCTGGCACAGAAAATGTTCTGTCTCACAAACATCTATGCAGCAACCAATCTCTTCCCCTTGCAATCGATGCTGGTGCCAGTAGGACTGATAGGAACCATAGCATTTCTAAGCAGCAGACTGCTAGATCTCCGTGAGCCTTGCCCTGACCCGCACGATGCTCCGTAGTGAGAGCAGCGCTCCTCCAATCACCTCTACCTCCTCGTGCCGCTCTCCACGCGTGCCTTTCCTGGTCGCCACCATCTTGCCTGTCATTACCTATACGCATGCGCATTCATTTCCCACACACTTCCGTGTGTGTGCTAGGAAACGCTTCCTTGTGGAAACGTGATCCCCTGCAGGGGTTCCGCTGACATCTCACAGTTCCCGCATCCAAACCATACCTGTTACCCCTGGCGCATGCGAGGGTAGTGCTTTCTGTTACCTGCGTAGAAAACTCAGCCTAACTACGAAGGCGCTGGAGGCTTTGTTTTGTGGTCGAAACACATAGCGGAAGTGACGTGTGTCTTGCGTTCCCGGCCTGCCTTGCGCCTGAGCGGGTCCACTGACTCCAGTTAGTAATGTGTGTTGTGCGGTAATGGTGTACTTGCTGTCTAGAGGTGTCGGAATTCTTGTCAAGTCCTTGGCCGGTGTAGTGAAAATTTTTGCTACCCATCATATTTTGCAACTAGCCATAGAGGACAGTGTAGGACTGTGTAGGCGTGGCTCCTCTCTGTTAACACGCCTGTAATTTTTTGCAACCACAGATCCCATTGAGCTAGAAGGGGGATTGTTCCCTCCAGGGGGGGTTATTAGTTGAGCAAGAGGGGGGATTGTTTCCTCGGGGGGTGGGGGTTATTAGTTGAGGAAGAGGGGGGATTGTTCCCTCCAGGGGGGGGGGGTTATTAGTTGAGCAACGGGGGATTGTTCCCTCCAGGGGGGGTTATTAGTTGAGCAAGAGGGGGGATTGATCCCTGGGGGGGGGGGTTATTAGTTGAGCAAAAGGGGGGATTGTTCCCTCCAGGGGGGGTTATTAGTTGAGCAAGAGGGGGGATTGTTCCCTCCACTAGGGGTTATTAGTTGAGCAAGAGGGGAGGGTTCTGTGTGAGAATAGGGTTTGGTTGGGTTGCATTTTCTGATACAGATAGGTTAAAGTCAATGGCTAGGTTGCACTTTCTGATAGCTATACGTATAAATAAGTGCAACCGGTTGCAAAATCTGATAAAGTTGCAAAACATTTCACCACAGGTCCTCAGGCTACAAGGTGCCACTAGTCTCTACCTCCTCTCCCCTGTTTATTAGCAGCAAAAAGGCACTACAAGTTCCAACATGGGTGTTATGTTATGTTGGGTAGTGTGGCATTATTATTGCTGTTTTTGACCCTGAAATGGAACCTGATGTGAGGAATGTGGAGTCATACAGTGCTGCCCAAAATTATTCATACCCCTGGCAAATGTTGACTCAAACATACTTTTATTTAACCAGCAAGTAATTTTGTGCCGGAAATGACATAGGGGTCTCCTGAAAACATTTCTCAGCTTTTATTTACATTTGAGCAAAAAGTGCCCAGTCAGAATCAGAAACTTTTTATTTCGCAAAGTACAACACAAGTTGCACCCGGAATTATTTTTGGCACATACAGGGTCGGTGGTGGTACAATAGTATACATGCAGAAAAATGTACATACAGTAGAGATAACCATACAGTGTCATGTGCACAGAATAGGGTTATGCACACCGCATAGAACATGGAACAGTGTTTACATACAGTGAATAGCATAGTGAGAGAAGGACCAGAGGGGGAACTCTGAGTGCTATATTGAGCGGAGCAGCCACCATTTTGCGGCGCTCAATCTGCTCTGCAGCGGTACAGATTACCTGCAGTGTGTCCTTGGGAAGTACAGAGAGAGAGAGAAGAAGAAAAGAGACAGAGAGAAGGAAGAGACCCCAAAAGTCCTCTAAGTATGGTGGCAGTGGCCTGGCCGGAGTACCCTATGAATTGTCTGCTGTAACGTTTGCTTCAGCAATCATCCTTGCAGGCGTGTAGGGCGAGGTTGGTCAATCTCCCAGAATCCAGCCTGGTGCAGGAGAGCAGGCCTACCCTGAGCTATGCTGGGCTGCAGGTAACTTTGGCTGGAGACTAGGCTGTGCTGCAGATACCTGTGGCTACAGTGTGGGCTAGCATGTCCAATGTAGGCTAGCATGTTCAGTCCCTCCGTAGTGTGTCGCTGACACCCTGAGCCTCTCAGCTGTGGGTGCAGGCCCTGATGACTGGAGCCAAGAGACTGTGTGCTGGCCAGTCCAAAATTATTCATACTCTTCACAAACTGTCACAGTCTGTGGGAAAATCCAAAGTTCTATACCATTCCAAATAGTCCAAGCTGTTCTAAAGCATCCTAATTACCCTGATTAATTGGGAACAGCTGTTTTAATCAACGCAACAGGTGAAAAACAGCAGCTCTTTGGAGTTGGTTTGTGGACAGTCATGGCTTAGACAAAGGAGCTCAATGTGGACCTGCAGATGCGCATTATGGCTGCTCACAAGTAAGAGGGCTACAAGGCCATTTCTAAATGTTTTTAAGTTCCAGTGGCTACAGTGCAAAGTATTATTAAAAAATACAAGATGTTCCGCACTGTAGAAAATCTCAGAGAACATGGTCGGAAGCCAAAAGTGACACCTGTGCTGGCCAAGAGCATAGTGAGAGAGGTGAAAAAGAATCCAAGGATCACTACCTAGGCCATCCTTGTGAATCGGGGCTCTGCTGGTGGCAATGTCTCTAGGCAGACAATCCAATGGACACTGCTGGGTTCTACGGATGCAGACCAAGGAGGATGACACTTCTCCAGATAAGGCACACGAAAGCTCACTTTGCCTTTGTAAATGCTCATCTGGACACAGAAGAAAACTTCTGGTCTTCTGTGTTATGGTCAGATGAAACAAAAATTGAATTATTTGGTCACAATGGTGTTTCCTTCATTTGGCATAAAAAAGGAGAAGCCTTCAACCAAAAGAACACCATCCTCGCTGTCAAACATGGTGGTGGAAACCTAATGCTTTGGGGGTGTTTTTCAGTCAATCGACCAGGGACGAACACTAAGAAATCAGCGCAGGAGATTTGGGCGCAGACTGTCCCACCATAGGCCGTAATGGGAATTACGGCTATAGCAGCGCACAGGGAGTAACTTCGGCGCCGTCAGAAGACGGAGCTGAAGTTACATTTAAAACACTAATTCAACTTCCAGCAGTAGCATCATTCCCTACTATCCATGGCGGCCTGGAGGGGGCTAGCAATTAACACAGCCAGGACTTGTGCAGGAGCTGGATCAGCCATATACCGGCTGTATCCTGCGCCTAAGTCTCCCGGCGCCGATTCATCTCGTACACGCCAGGGAACCTAATCACAGTAAACAGCACCATTAAAAAAGAGCAACACATGAGGATTCTCAACAACATTAGGCAGTCTGCAGAGAAACTTAGGGGGAGGAAAGGAGGCGCCCAAGATATCAGTATACACACAAAAAATAAGTAAGTATTCTTACCTTATTGGTGTCTAGCTTCAAGAATACGATTTTTCTCTTACAAATACCAGATTTTATTATGCACATAAGACAACGCGTTTCGCGGATACAATCCGCTTCATCAGGTCAATTTCAAGTGCCTTAACGAAGGTTGTATGTCCGCAGGGTCCTGAGCACCTGTCAACGCGTTGTCTTATGTGCATAATAAAATCTGGTATTTGTAAGAGAAAAATCGTATTCTTGAAGCTAGACAGCAATAAGGTAAGAATTCTTACCTATTTTTTGTTTGTATACTGATATCTTGGGCGCCTCCTTTCCCCCCCCCCCCCCTAGTGTTCACAGTGACCTCCCAAAGAGGAGGTCGCGTAGTCTTCAAATCTTGATTTAAGTTAAAGACGGTATTTTTTTGTTTTGGAGCTGCGACCACCTGATCGGACAAAGGCCAAGTGAGGACGGTACTTCCTCATATGCGCAAAACAGTGGTTGCTTGGATTGCAACCCACACTTGTGTGTATTTAGACACTTGCTTACACATTCCTCCAACGCAGATGGTACTACACGAGATTGGGGTCCTGTTGTCCCTGTGTCTTTTTTCTCACTTCCAAGGATTCACATGCAGAGAAACTTGGCCTTGGGCACCAGTGGACATTTCAGCATGACAATGACCCAAAACACACAGCAGAAGTGGTGAAGATATGGTTAGCAGACAACATTAACATTTTGGAGTGGCCCAGCCAGAGTCCTGGCTTAAATCCAATTGAGAATGTGTGGACTGGAGGGTGCTAAAGATCGGGGTGATGGCAAGAAGACCCTCCAACCTGAAAGATTTAGAGCTTGCTGCTAAAGATGAATGGACAGAAATACCTGTGGAAATATGCATAAAGCTGGTCTGCAATTATAGGAAACGTTTGATTGCTGTAATAGCCAATAAAGGCTTTTCTATTGATTATTGAGAAGGACATGAATAATTTTGGACTGGACACTTTTTGCTCAAATGTAAATAAAAGCTGAGAAATGTGTTTTTTCACAATAATGCCTCTTGTACATCGTCTTATTATCTTTTGGAAGATACCTACTTATTTCCCATCAAAAAATTACTTGCTGGTTGAATAAAAGTAACTTTAAGTCAAAATTTGCCAGGGGTATGAATAATTACAGGCAGCACTGTATATATTTAGACTAGTTTCACAGTTACTGCATTTCTTTGTGTCCCAGTATTCTCCCCGCAGTTCGTCACGAGGGTAATGTAAATCTATGGGGACTTATACACTATGGCAATGCGGTGCGGCAGATGTAGCAGAATTGACACAAGGCTGCCGCATATTCTGCAGTGCGTTGTCCCATGATCTGTGCCTGCTACATGAATTATGCAGCAATGCAAGTATATGGCGACATGGTGTGAACGTGCGTCATTCTGCGCTCCTCTGTTCTGCTACAGTGCCCCTCGTTTTGGGCTACTACTCATGTGCGGCCCTGCATCCTCGATCCTGCTCATGTAGAGTTCAACGTGTGCGAAAGATCAATTTTTATGTACTGTGCAAGCGCAGAACATTCCTGTCCACAGGAGCATGATCAGAAGGTGCGCATTCAGCTGTCAGAACGGAGCTGCTGCTGAACAGAGTAGTGCAGAATGACGACGAGGGCACAAAAGGACTGCAGGGGGCCGGATAAGCCCCAGGAAACCTAATGAGTACCTGAGATGGGATGAAATAAATAAAATATACATACCTGGGGCTTCCTCCAGCCCCATCGTTCCCACATCGTCTTCGTTCAACCGCAATTGGTCCCCAGAAAGTCCTCCAGTCTGGGGCCAACTGTACATACCCTGCTGCGCGCCTTCCTGTTGCTGGGAGCGTTCTACCCCTGCGCAGTACTATTGCGCAGGTGTAGAACGCTCCCGGGAGTGCGTTTGACCGGACTGCGCCAACTGTAGTATTTTCTGGGCCAATTGCGGGTGAACAAGGAGACGACTAAAGGAGCGATCAGGCCAGAGGAAGCCCCAAGTATATATATTTTTATATTTCATCCTATCTCAGGTACACTTTAAACTTCCAATTTTTTTCCGACTTTGGTCTTGATCCATGAAAAGACAGTGCAATTAAAAAAAACCTGGAAGTTAAAGTAATGCATTCGGTATTTTAGACTTTTGTGTGCTAATTCATAAAAATGTTCACAGGTGTGATAGAAGTTCGGTAATTTAACAACTTCAGTAGATGGAAACTTGTTCGGTAACAGCAGAGCAGTGTGGAGTTGTCTGTTTTGTTACAAGCTGGCCTGTGCAGTGAGGGCATTACAATAGTAAGAGACATCCCTTTAGAATGTACTTGTTTGTTTTACTGCCAGTGCTCGCTCTGAATCTGTCCAGTCTTTCTTAAAGAGAATCTGAAGCCAGATTAAAAATGGCTTTTTACCTAATATCCATGTGAGGCATGTTTGCCCCTGCTAAAACGCCGCTATCCCGCGGCATAACGAGGGGTCTTTACCCCCCAAATCCCCTCCATGGTGCCCCGGGAGCGCTTCCGTGTGAAGCAGGGCTAATGGCCGCAGCTCTGCCTCACATGCGTATGTCAGCGCGTATCGCCGCCTTTGCCCCGCCCCTCTCAGTCTTCCTTCACTGAGAGCGGCGGGGGAGAGGCGGAGATACGCGCTGACAGACGCGTGTGAGGCAGGGCTGCGGCCATTAGCCCTGCCTCACACGGAAGCGCTCCCCGGGCACCATGGAGGGGATTTGGGGGGTAAAGACCCCTCGTTATGCCGCGGGATAGCGGCGTTTTAGCTGGGGCAAACATGCCTCACATGGATATTAGGTAAAAAGCCATTTTTAATCTGGCTTCAGATTCTCTTTAAAGAGAATCTGTACTGTCCGATTTTGTACAATAAAAAACATACCAATCGAGTCACTGTGATCTCCTGGATCCCTCTTTGCCGTTTACGCCGCTCCCTGCCGCGATCCTGGCTTTTAATCGCCAGTTTTAGGCAGTGTTTACAAACAAAAAACATGGCCGCTAACCATGAAGTGATGCTTTTGTTACAGTATACTACAAGTTTTTATTACATAGTGAATTATCTGCACCCCAGTCAGGGATTCTCACAGTTTGTCAGCATGGACAGCTCCAAGCTGAAATTGAGAGCAGAGACCCTGTCTGTGACTAATAAACAAAGCACACACACAGAGCCTGCAGGGGGCGTGCATAACTTCTCCCTATCACAGCAGAGGCAGTGCATTCCTCTCTGGGTCGACAAAGCTTGACAAAGAACAGAAGATTAGATATATTACAGAGACATTGCAACTAGAAAAGGCTGCAGTAATTCAGAGCACATTAGATCAGATATAGGAGCTTGTAGGATATAAGAAATAAGGCTGAAAATTTTGTTACAGAGTCTCTTTAACATTTTATTTAATTACCACAGCTTAGATGAACTCCAAGAAACTTTAAAGGATACCCGATGTGACATGATGAGATAGACATGTGTATGTACAGTGCCTAGCACAAAAATAACTGTGCTGTGTTACTTTTTTTTTCTTACTCTGCCTGAAAGAGTTAAATATCAAGTATGTAAGTGGCTGACTCAGTCCTGACTCAGACAGTAAGTGACTACAGTGTGACCCTCACTGATAAGAAATTCCCCTATTTATCTCTTTCTTCCTCTCAGAAGCTATTTTCTGCTAGGAAAGTGTTTTATAGTTGGATTTTCTTATCAGCGAGGGTCACACTGTAGCTACTTCGTGTCTGAGTCAGTACTGAGTCAGCCACTTACATACCTGGTATTTAACTCTTTCAGGCAGAAAAAGAGTAAAAAGGAAAACAGCATAGTTATTTGTGTGCTAGGCACTGTACATACATATGTCTATCTCATCATGTCACGTCACTTTGGGTATCCTTTAAACATGCCCTGCTTAGGTGATTTCCCCACTAGTTCCTCCGCATCTTCAAACAGGGAACTTAAAGAGAACCCGAGGTGGGTTTGAAGCAGGGCTGTGGAGTCGGAGTCGTGGAGTCGGAGTCGTGGAGTCGGGCAATTTTGGGTGCCTGGAGTCGGAGTCGGGAAAAAATGCACCGACTCCGACTCCTAATGAATTTGTAACTGTAATTAAAATAGAAAATATGATAAAATGTTCTATTTCTCAGATAATAGTCATTAAAAATAATGTATATATACAGTAATAGCTGTGCTTAGTCCACAAAAATGAAATAAACCAATCAAAATTAGTTACTTGTGCTGCTTCAATAAAGCAGTCCCCGTATTTTTAAGGTCAGATATACATATCTGATTGTGACTGTATATATGATGTGTACACAGGAATCTCTTATATATACTAAATAACATCTATGCTGTAAGAATAAAGCCTGATGTGTAGCCGTGTCACTAATAGAGATGGTCAACGAGATGGAAATAATTCTGCATTGATGCTGATTTATGCAAATGTATGCACTCCCTTTGCTGATGAAATCAAATAATTTGATATGTTTTATAAAATTTGGTTTGGTGACTGCAAGCCAGATAACTAGATATTAAGGTGTTGGGGAGGTTGTGGGCCCTGTGGCGCCTCTTAGTCTAATAGCAATCAGTGTGTGACAGCTGGGGTGGCAGGGATGGAGGGGCGCACTTTGGTGTCTCAGCCTTGGGTGCTGGAGGACCTTGTCCCGGCTCTGAACGAGGGACTGATTATCCTGAAGGCAGCTGGAGGAAGCCCCAGGTATGTATAAAACTTTAATTTCATCTGTCTCAGGTTTACTTTGTTACACAGTAGTAGTATACTCTACATATGCACTCCCCACAGAGCTGCAGGGAATCCACTGAGAATGCTGTGCACATTGAACACAGAGGTGTTGTCTGTTTACAATCTCCTCATTCCCCTGCAGAGTACCTGCACATCATTCTTACATGTACCCACACTTACATTGCCTAAGGCCTGATAGATGTTCTTTGTTCCGGTTTGTACCTTTTACAAGTACTCTTACCAAGGACTAGTTTTAGTCTAAAGGGAATAAATATAGTAGTCTACATATCCTTCTCACTTCAGTTGTCTTGTAAAATTCCTAAGCGTTGGCAGTTAAGAGACGAATTTCATGTTACATACTTTTAATCAACAAAATTGTAATATGCAAATTAGAGGAGTCGGAGTCGTGGAGTCGGAGTCGGTGGAATCCTAAACTGAGGAGTCGGAGTCGGTGGATTTTTGGACCGACTCCACAGCCCTGGTTTGAAGAATATTATCTGCATACAGAGGCTGGATCTGCCTATACAGCCCAGCCTCTGTTGCTATCCCAAACCCCCCTAAGGTCCCCCTGCACTCTGCAATCCCTCATAAATCACAGCCAGGCTGCTGACAAACAGCTTGTCAGAGCTGGCTGTGTTTATCTCTATAGTGTCAGTCTGCTGCTCTCCCCGCCTCCTGCAGAACTCCAGTCCCCGCCTGCATCCCTTCCCTCCCTGCTGATTGGAGGGAAGGGACGGGGGCAGGGACTGGAGCTATGCAGCTATCCACCCGAGAAGCCTTCACAACCTATTAACATCCGTTCAGCGGGACTTGCAGGAGACAGGGGCTGTTTCTATTTTCTCTGCTCCTGTCAGTCATAGCTCTTTCTGCTTCTTTGAGTTACAGCTGACTTCCCACAGTCTCTGCACTATTTACACCACACCAGAGGTGCCGGTAATATTTCTGGACTTTACCGCATGTTGTAGTCTTTATGAATTGACATTTACTGACATGAGTTGAGGTATTTACCGCACAAGTCGGTAATTTACCTCACTGCTCGGTAATTTCAGCTTTTCATGCAGTAACAGGCTTTATGAATTTTCTTTATCCTAAGTGCTTGGTAAAGTCATCTGTTTTCTGCGTTAACGTATGCGGTAATACTTTATGAATCAAGGCCTTTAGGTTCACATTAAAGAGACACTGAAGCCAGTTTAAAAACGGCTTTTACCTTTTATTTATGTAAGGCATGTTTGCCCCTGTTAAAATGCCGACATCCCGCGGCAGAACGAGGGGTCTTTATTATTATTATTATTATTATTTAGTATTTATATAGCGCCGACATATTACGCAGCGCTGTACAGTGTATATATATATATATATATATATATATATATATCATGTCACTAACTGTCCCTCAAGGAGCTCACAATCTAATCCCTACCATTGCCATATGTCTATATTATGTAGTAGCCCTGAAAGATAAATCGAATTTAAATCGAAATCGCAATCACCAAGATAACAATTTCGGAATCGTCAAAGCGGCAATTATCGCGATCACGTCATTTCCACATGGGGAAGTTTGAAGAAGTGTGCTTGGCAAAACTCCGGGTTCCTGCATGTCACATGACATACCGGAAGTATTCCGTGCATTAGAAGCTATGTCCAGAACTGATGCAGCTTGGGGGACAGAGGAGGCACAGAGAGAAACAGAGTGGGCACAGACACAAAGGGGGCAAGAGAAAGACCCAGAGGAGGCATAAAGAGGCAAAGGGGGCACAAATAGAGACAGAGGAGGGAACAACTAGGCAAAGAGGGGGAACAAAGCTTGATTGGAAGGAAACCGTGAATCGAATTGAAATCGCAATTTCAGACAGAAATCGCTCAATTCAATTTTTTCCTAAAATCGTTCAGGCCTATTATGTAGTGTAAGTACTGTAGTCTAGGGCCAATTTTTTTTTATTTATTTTTTTTAGGGGGAGCCAATTAACTTATCCGTATGTTTTTGGAATGTGAGAGGAAACCGGAGTGCCCGGAGGAAACCCACGCAGACACAGAGAGAACATACAAACTCTTTGCAGATAGTGCCCTGGCTGGGATTCGAACCAGGGACCCAGTGCTGCAAGGCGAGAGAGCTAACCACTACGCCACCGTGCTGCCCCCCAAATCCCCTGGGGCACACTGCGGGGAGCGCTTCCGTGAGAGGCAGAGCTTTTGGCTGTAGCTCTGCCTCTACACACGTCTATCAGTGCTGATCGTCGCCTCTCCCTGCCCCTCTCAGTCTTCCTTCACTGAGAGGGGCGGGGAGAGGCGGAGATCCGTGGCTGATTGACACGAATGAAGGCAGAGCTGCAGCCTAAAGCTCTGCCTCCATGAGCAGCAAAATCCACGACCAAGAAAGTTGTGGATTTTGCAGGGGGGATTTGGGGGGTAATGACCCCTCGTTCTGCCGTGGGATAGCAGTGTTTTAACAGAGGCAAACATGCCTCACATAAATAAAAGGTAAAAAGCTGTTTTTAAACTGGCTTCAGTGTTTCTTTAAACAATACAGTAGAATCCCTTTATAGTAAACTCCAAGGGAACAGGAAAAGTAGTTTACTATATCAGACTTGGTCATACATTGTATTTTTATGCAGATGTATTTGCTGTGACCTGAAGACTGAGTTTACTATTTCCAGAGGTTTACAATCTCAAATTTTACTATAACAAGATTCTACTGTACCAGTTGCCTGACTGTCCTGCTTATCCTCAACCTCGAATGCTAAGTTCACCGTGAGGTGGTTTGTTGGCTTGCCATACTGCAATGATACCCCTATGTGACAATGTGGTGGGTTAGTTAGGCTATAACAGCGTGCAATATCCCAATGCATTGCATGCAGTCGTTGCTGCACAATGCAAGCTTTAACAGTGACAGTGAGGTATACTTTTCATTGACTGTATGCTTCACCATATGCGACATAACATGCTGTGCCGCTTTCCTGTTTTACTTCCGCTGTTACAGAGAATGCAATGCAAATTCCTCTGTTAACCTAGCTTAACCACTTCAGGACCACAGTCTTTTCGCCCCTTAAGGACCAGAGCCTTTTTCTCCATTCAGACCACTGCAGCTTTCACGGTTTAATGCTCGCTCATACAACCTACCACCTAAATGAATTTTACCTCCTTTTCTTGTCACTAATACAGCTTTCTTTTGATGCTATTTGATTGCTGCTGCGAGTTTTACTTTTTATTATATTCATCAAAAAAGACATGAATTTTGTCAAAAAAATGACTTTTTTAACTTTCTGTGCTGACATTTTTCAAATAAAGTAAAATTTCCTATACATTTGAGCGCGAAAGTTATTCTGCTACATGTCTTTGATAAAAAAAAAACCATTCAGTGTATATTTATTGGATTGGGTAAAAGTTATAGCGTTTACAAACTATGGTGCCAAAAGTGAATTTTCCCATTTTCAAGAATCTCTGACTTTTCTGCGCACCTGTCAGGTTTCATGAGGGGCTAAAATTCCAGGATAGTACAAATACCCCCCAAATGACCCCATTTTGGAAAGAAGACATCCCAAAGTATTCAGTGAGAGGCATGGTGAGTTCATAGAAGATTTTATTTTTTGTCACAAGTTAGCGGAAAATGACACTTTGTGACAACAAAAAAAAAAAAAAAAGTTTCCATTTCTTCTAACTTGCGACAAAAAAAAAATGAAATCTGCCACGGACTCACTATGCTCCTCTCTGAATACCTTGAAGTGTCTACTTTCCAAAATGGGGTCATTTGTGGGGTGTGTTCACTGTCCTGGCATTTTGGGGGGTGCCTAATTGTAAGCACCCCTGTAAAGCCTAAAGATGCTCATTGGACTTTGGGCCCCTTAGCGCAGTTAGGCTGCAAAAAAGTGCCATACATGTGGTATTGCCGTACTCAGGAAAAGTAGTATAATGTGTTTTGGGGTGTATTTTTACACATACCCATGCTGGGTGAGAGAAATATCTCCGTAAATGACAATTTTTTTATTTTTTTTACACACAATTGTCTATTTATAGAGATATTTCTCCCACTCAGCATGGGTATGTGGAAAAATACACCCCAAAACACATTATACTACTTCTCCTGAGTACGGCGATACCACATGTGTGGCACTTTTTTGCACCCTAACTGCGCTAAGGGGCCCAAAGTCCAATGAGTACCTTTAGGATTTCACAGGTCATTTTGAGAAATTTCGTTTCAAGACTACTCCTCACGGTTTAGGGCCCCTAAAATGCCAGGACAGTATAGGAACCCCACAAATTACCCCATTTTAGAAAGAAGACACCCCAAGGTATTCCATTAGGAGTATGGTGAGTTCATAGAAGATTTTTTTTTTGTCACAAGTTAGCGGAAATTGATGTTAATTGTTTTTTTTCACAAAGTGTCATTTTCCGCTAACTTGTGACAAAAAATAAAATCTTCTATGAACTCACCATACTCCTAACGGAATACCTTGGGGTGTCTTCTTTCTAAAATGGGGTCATTTGTGGGGTTCCTATACTGCCCTGGCATTTTAGGGGCCCTAAACCGTGAGGAGTAGTCTTGAAACCAAATGTCGCAAAATGACCTGTGAAATCCTAAAGGTACTCATTGGACTTTGGGCCCCTTAGCGCACTTAGGGTGCAAAAAAGTGCCACACATGTGGTACCGCCGTACTCAGGAGAAGTAGTATAATGTGTTTTGGGGTGTATTTTTACACATACAGATGCTGGGTGGGAGAAATATCTCTGTAAATGACAATTATTTGATTTTTTTTACACACAATTGTCCATTTACAGAGAGATTTCTCCCACCCAGCATGGGTATGTATAAAAATACACCGCAAAACACATTATACTACTTCTTCTGAGTACGGCGATACCACATGTGTGACACTTTTTTGCAACCTAGGTGCGCTAAGGGGCCTAACGTCCTATTCACAGGTCATTTTGAGGCATTTGGATTCTAGACTACTCCTCACGGTTTAGGGCCCCTAAAATGCCAGGGCAGTATAGGAACCCCACAAGTGACCCCATTTTAGAAAGAAGACACCCCAAGGTATTCCGTTAGGGGTATGGTGAGTTCATAGAAGATTTTATTTTTTGTCACAAGTTAGTGAAAAATGACACTTTGTGAAAAAAACAATAAAAATCCAATTTCCTCTAACTTTTGACAAAAAATAAAATATTCTATGAACTCATCATACACCTAACAGAATACCTTGGGGTGTCTTCTTTCTAAAATGGGGTCACTTGTGGGGTTCCTATACTGCCCTGGCATTTTACGGGCCCAAAACTGTGAGTAGTCTGGAAACCAAATTTCTCAAAATGACTGTTCAGGGGTATAAGCATCTGCAAATTTTGATGACAGGTGGTCTATGAGGGGGCAAATTTTGTGGAAGCGGTCATAAGCAGGGTGGCCTCTTAGATGACAGGATGTATTGGGCCTGATCTGATGGATAGGAGTGCTAGGGGGTGACAGGAGGTGATTGATGGGTGTCTCAGGGGGCGGTTAGAGGGGAAAATAGATGCAATAAATGCACTGGGGACGTGATCGGAAGGGGGTCTGAGGGGGATCTGAGGGTTTGGCCGAGTGATCAGGAGCCCACACGGGGCAAATTAGGGCCTGATCTGATGGGTAGGTGTGCTAGGGGGTGACAGGAGGTGATTGATGGGTGTCTCAAGGTGTGATTAGAGGGGGGAAATAGATGCAAGCAATGCACTGGCGAGGTGATCAGGGCTGGGGTCTGAGGGCGTTCTGAGGTGTGGGCGGGTGATTGGGTGCCCGCAAGGGGCAGATTAGGGTCTAATCTGATGGGTAACAGTGACAGGTGGTGATAGGGGGTGATTGATGGGTAATTAGTGGGTGTTTAGAGGAGAGAAGATCTGCGGGCGATCTATTGGTGTGGGTGGGTGATCAGATTGCCCGCAAGGGGCAGGTTAGGGGCTGTTTGATGGGTGGCAGTGACAGGGGGTGATTGATGGGTGGCAGTGACAGGGGGTGATTGATGGGTGATTGACAGGTGATCAGTGGGTTATTACAGGGAATAACAGATGTAAATATTGCACGGGCGAATTGATAAGGGGGGGTCTGAGGGCAATCTGAGCGTGTGGGCGGGTGATTGGGTGCCCGCAAGGGGCAGATTAGGGTCTAATCTGATGGGTAACAGTGACAGGTGGTGATAGGGGGTGATTGATGGGTAATTAGTGGGTGTTTAGAGGAGATAAGAGATGTAAACAATGGATTTGGGAGGTGATCTGATGTCGGATCTGCGGGCGATCTATTGGTGTGGGTGGGTGATCAGATTGCCCGCAAGGGGCAGGTTAGGGGCTGTTTGATGGGTGGCAGTGACAGGGGGTGATTGATGGGTGGCAGTGACAGGGGGTGATTGATGGGTGATTGACAGGTGATCAGTGGGTTATTACAGGGAATAACAGATGTAAATATTGCACGGGCGAATTGATAAGGGGGGGTCTGAGGGCAATCTGAGCGTGTGGGCGGGTGATTGGGTGCCCGCAAGGGGCAGATTAGGGTCTAATCTGATGGGTAACAGTGACAGGTGGTGATAGGGGGTGATTGATGGGTAATTAGTGGGTGTTTAGAGGAGATAAGAGATGTAAACAATGGATTTGGGAGGTGATCTGATGTCGGATCTGCGGGCGATCTATTGGTGTGGGTGGGTGATCAGATTGCCCGCAAGGGGCAGGTTAGGGGCTGTTTGATGGGTGGCAGTGACAGGGGGTGATTGATGGGTGGCAGTGACAGGGGGTGATTGATGGGTGATTGACAGGTGATCAGTGGGTTATTACAGGGAATAACAGATGTAAATATTGCACGGGCGAATTGATAAGGGGGGGTCTGAGGGCAATCTGAGCGTGTGGGCGGGTGATTGGGTGCCCGCAAGGGGCAGATTAGGGTCTAATCTGATGGGTAACAGTGACAGGTGGTGATAGGGGGTGATTGATGGGTAATTAGTGGGTGTTTAGAGGAGATAAGAGATGTAAACAATGGATTTGGGAGGTGATCTAATGTCGGATCTGCGGGCGATCTATTGGTGTGGGTGGGTGATCAGATTGCCCGCAAGGGGCAGGTTAGGGGCTGTTTGATGGGTGGCAGTGACAGGGGGTGATTGATGGGTGGCAGTGACAGGGGGTGATTGATGGGTGATTGACAGGTGATCAGTGGGTTATTACAGGGAATAACAGATGTAAATATTGCACGGGCGAATTGATAAGGGGGGGTCTGAGGGCAATCTGAGCGTGTGGGCGGGTGATTGGGTGCCCGCAAGGGGCAGATTAGGGTCTAATCTGATGGGTAACAGTGACAGGTGGTGATAGGGGGTGATTGATGGGTAATTAGTGGGTGTTTAGAGGAGATAAGAGATGTAAACAATGGATTTGGGAGGTGATCTGATGTCGGATCTGCGGGCGATCTATTGGTGTGGGTGGGTGATCAGATTGCCCGCAAGGGGCAGGTTAGGGGCTGATTGATGGGTGGCAGTGACAGGGGGTGATTGACGGGTGATTGACGGGTGATTGACAGGTGATTGACAGGTGATCAGGGGGGATAGATGCATACAGTACACGGGGGGGGGGGGGGGTCTGGGGAGAATCTGAGGGGTGGGGGGGTGATCAGGAGGGAGTAGGGGGCAGATTAGGGACTTAAAAATAAAATAGCGTTGACAGATAGTGACAGGGAGTGATTGATGGGTGATTAGGGGGGTGACTGGGTGCAAACAGTGGTCTGGGGGGTGGGCAGGGGGGGGTCTGAGGGGTGCTGTGGGCGATCAGGGGGCAGGGGAGGGGGAAATCAGTGTGCTTGGGTGCAGACTAGGGTGGCTGCAGCCTGCCCTGGTGGTCCCTCGGACACTGGGACCACCAGGGCAGGAGGCAGCCAGTATAATAGGCTTTGTATACATTACAAAGCCTATTATACTTGTTACATGCGGCGATCCGGGTGCTAGTAACCCGCCGGCGCTTCCGAACGGCCGGCGGGTTACAACGAACGGTGGGCGGAGCCAGTCCCCGGCGGCTGATCGCGTCACGAATGACGCGATCGCCGCACAGCCACTCCCGCAGCCGCCCCCGCCGATGGGCGTATTGCGGTCGTTTGGGCCCGGTCTTTGCCGCCGCCCATCGGCTGGGGGCGGTCGTTAAGTGGTTAATACTTCTAGGAATAGATTGTGAACAATCATGCAGATTAGATGTGTCTGACGAAAGTCTAATGATTAGCTGCAATCTTGTTTCAGGTGTGCATTTCAGACACTACTACAGTCAAGTGGATCAGCAGGACTTCCAGGAAACAGGTATTGTTTAAATATACCTCCATATACCTCTCACTTCAGGTTCTTTTTAAGACCCCCTTCACACGTAAAACAAAATTTGTGTGTACGTTCCATTTTTACAAATTCACGTTTGCCGCACATTAGGCTTGATTCACGAAACCGTGATGACTCAAATATCGCACCTTATCAAAGATATCACACCTTATCAAAGTTGACACGCCTTATCAGAGTAGCATAGCGAGCGCTACGAACCCGCAGAGGCTCAGGGCAGGACGAGTGCCATTGCCAATTAGCAGGCATAAGTTTGTAGCGCTCACTATGCTACGCTGATAAGGTGTGATATCTTTGATAAGGTGTGATATATTTGAGTTATCACGGTTTAGTGAATCAAGCCCATTGAATGCAAGGCAATGTCATTGAGTTTGACTTGTGGTGTAGTGTGATTTTTCTGCACACGAAAAATGGCCTACGTGTATACTTTTTTTCAAAATGGTAATTTGATTCATTTATTTATTTATTGTATTTATAAAGAATCAACATATTACGCAGCGCTGGACCTTATATTTAGGGGTGACATAAAGCAATAAGACAATACAGGAATACATGCAAACCAGATCAGGTCAGCACTGTCTGAGTACAGGGTAATGCTTAGTTAGTCACTGGATGGGAGCATGGAGATTAAGCAAGTCGAGTTCACTGAAGAGTTTACTCAGATCCATAGGATGGGTGCACAGTAATGGAGGTGCGTGAACAGGTAGGAGACTCAAGGAGACCCTCCCGAAGACTTACAATCTAGAGGGAGAGGTAGGGACATGAAAGGTAGGGGACCAGAGTTCTGCTGCAGGTTTAGAGCACTAGTGAGGGGTGAAGGCCAGAGTGAAAAGGTGAGTTTTGAGGGCCTTTTTGAAGATGTTGAAGGAGAGGGCAACCCTAATGGGGGGAGGTAGGGAGTTCCATAGTGTTGGAGCAGCTCTTGAGAAGTCCTGGAGGTGTGCATGGGACTGGGTGATGCTGGGGGCAGTCAGTCGAAGTTGATTGGAGGAGCGAAATGAGCAGCTAGGTGTGTACCTCTGGGTAAATGTAGGTTGGGCAGGTTTTGTGGACATATTTGTAGGCCAGACACAGTATCTTGAATCTGATTCTGGACTGGATAGGAAGCCAGTGGAGGGATTCACAGAGGGGAGCCGCCATGGTGGAGCAATGAGAGAAGTGGATAATTCTGGCTGCCGCATTTATGATTTACTGCATTTGGGCAATTCGGGTCATAGGGTGACCAGACAGAAGGGCATTGCAGTAGTCACGGCGGAAATTATGAGGGCATGCATGAGGAGTTTGGTGGTGAAAGGGCCGGGCGGATCGCTCAGAAACAGCCGTATCAGTCCGCCGACAGTGCGTACACACACCGGACTGTCGTTAGAACGCCCACCCAGCGGGAGGCAACGACGGACCCGTCGTTGCCTCCAGTCCGGCGTGTGTACGGACCTTTAGTCGGAGAGTTAATGGCTTGTTTTACATAGAGATAACAACTGGAGTTTCTTAACTCTTCCTGTACTGGAAACAATTAGACTGATGTATCTGATCTTAATGTTTTATTTCTTAGCTGTACTACACATACAAATCATAATATCATACATTTTTTTCCGCTTCAGTGTCTCTTTAAGGACACATGTACAACAGACAAAACCAGAACGGGTCAACAGGTGCTAGTCTGCTGAAAATCATTGTAGGCTTTGAGCTGTCCATATTGACCCTGCTGTCCAGTCCATTGAGATGCAGGGCGGCAGTCATCGTGGGAACTGAAGATAAGGCGTGCAACACATGTATCAACTTATTTTACAAATTAGATTACATTTGCCAACCAGTGCTCTCAGCATATGCTTGATCATTCAACTAAATTGAAGCTTTCTATTACTGCTTTTTATATAGACTGATGTAGAGCGCTGCCATTTTCTGTTGCATAGCCGATAAATACTGCTTTGGCGGAGAATCTAGAATCCATCTAGCATGTAGACAGTGGCCGGCTGACACTGTGTAAAGATCCGGCCTCATGAGCTGATTGGCAGAATTTTTAGCGACACCAGAGCAGCCCTGGATCACACTGTTCTTGCCCTCCATTGTGCACCATGAGTCATCTCTCCACCCCCCTCCATAGCACCAAACGTATTGCTAGCCTGTAGGTACATCTGTACAGCATTGGGCCCTGAACTGTCATGGAGGGATCAATTCCTGCCACATGACAGTCCTTGTTTGTGTGTACTTCCTGTGGAGCTGTAACAAGTCCTGACATACTGTATTTATAAATGGATCCATATTATTATTATTGCCATTCTTACACAGTGTTATGGAAATTATGCATAGATTTCCTTCTCTTTGTCTGCACAGGAAATTGGTAACGTTTTCCATCAATAACAAAGACAGCAGTAACAGCAGCAGCAAGCTCATGGTGATCCTGAACTTCTAGGTGTGTGTAAGGGGCTAAGAAGGACTAAAAGAAAGCCCTCTTACTAAAATGCTATGGAAAACAGAAATTTCCCTTCTTAAAACAGAAGGTATTTGCAATTATTCAGGTTGGCGTGTGCTTCTGCGTTGCTTCACAGTGCATCACTGCTGAATATGCAAATCATCCTTTAATGTCCCTGAAAGCTAAACACACCTCCAGAACTGCTGGAATGCAATGATGTCAAAGAAAGGATTACTGGGTCTCCACCTGGATTTGTGCAAATAGCTTATGTGTTTTTATTCACACCATAGTAGCAGAACACAACATTTCAGCTTCACGGCCTTTATCAAGTGTTAACAAACAACTGCCAAACCTCCATTATATGGAAAAATTAAAACGCACCCCAAACGGGGCGGGTACAAGCTTAATTGTTTAAAGTAAACCTCAAGTCAGAAAAAAAAAAGTTTTACTCACCTGGGGCTTCTACCAGCCCCCTGCAGCAGTCCTATGCCCTCGCAGCCATCTCACTCATCCTTTGGTTTCCTGCTGCCAGCTAGTTTCGTTTTTGCCAACAGGCCCATCAGGACTGGCCACGCGTAGCTTTTTCCGCATTCCCGACTGTAATTAGCTCTATTGCGGGCCGCAACGCATACAAAAATACACGTTGCCGCATGACAAACGCATAGATATGCGGCAACGCGTAATTTTGTACGCGTTGCGGCCCCCAATAGCGCTAATTACAGTCGGGAATGCGGAAAAAGCTACGCGTGGCCAGTCCTGACGGGCCTGTCGGCAAAAACGAAACTAGCTGGCAGCGGGGGACCAGAGGATTAGTGAGTGGCTGCGAGGGCACAGGACTGCTGCAGGGGGCTGGTAGAAGCCCCAGGTGAGTAAAACTAATTTTTTTTCTGGCTTAAGTGTCCCTTTAAGGAGAGATGTGCATGAATTTGCATTAAAGGTACTGTATACTATAAATTCACAAAAAGCATCTTAGACTGTATTCATCATTAAGGGACAGAGTACTCAGCTTGTCATTCCATCTGCTTTCTCTTCTGAGTAAAGTTGTCGCTGCCCTCGTTGATGAAAACTTTCTCAAGGACACACCAGCGAAGGTCCCCTGCTGTGTGTCCGCATTCATAGTAGTGTTTGCCTGTGGGAGAGGTTTTTTTTCTCAGGGTCATTGACATATTTTTTTTTATATAACCGTACATTACTTCGATGTTCGTTGATTCTGACCCTAACTGCTCTGGAGGTTTGTCCCACATAGCCCATACCGCATGGGTATATTAGAAAATACACAACATTTGTGGTTGTACAAGAAAAGTTAAATAAGTATCGGTATGCACACCTATAGATAGGTAAATGAAAGAAACCATTAAGGGTGCTCAGTTAGTTAACCAGACCCATCACAAGGTCTTAAGCCCCATCTACACGATACGATTCTTTGTACGATTCGATTACGATTCTATTTACGATCCGATTAAATCCGACTTTTTGCGAAAGTGTTTCGCAACCGGTGAATCCAAATCTACACATCTTATATTGCTCCGGTGCTCGCTAATGCGAGTGCGGATGTCCCGTGTGGTTTGACCCACATAGACTTTGCCACAAGGGCAGTTTAAACAATATACAACGTTTTTTGAGGAGCAATTGGCAAAATCATTCAAAAAAATGGCTTTACCAGTTTGTGGATGGGGGAATGATGCACCCCGTCTCACGAATCCACATTGAACACAGTGTCCACAAGGGAACATGCCTTTCGGCCGTGATAAATTAGAAAGCCAATTACCTTGATTTGTATTTGGATTATTGGTACTTCTGGCATGTACCAGAGAATCACGAATGCTCCTAGGGCGCTTAAAGGCGCAAATAGGTTTCTCCCGAAACACTTCGGCAATGGTAGGGTCAGTATTCAGTATATGCCAGTGTTGGCGAATAATCTTTTGTGCCTGTAAAGATAAGGGAGAATATGTTAGGATAACAGGAATACGGTTTTGCGGTCTGTGTGGTCTGTGTAAGAGCAGCTCAGCCTGACTTTTGGCAGTTGCACGTGATAGGGCCCTATTGAGGAGACTGGTCTTATACCCCCTTTCCCTAAAATGGTTGAACATCACCCCTGCCTCTCTGAAAAAGGCTTCATCGGTGGAAGAGATGCGTCTGAGACGCAAAAATTGGCTGTAAGGGAGTCCCTGCTTGAGACGTTCAGGGTGATAACTTTTAGCAGTATTTTAGATGTACTGCGCCTCCATGACCAGACACCAACATCATCAGGCAAACCGGACACCGCAATACTCTGCAGCCACTCAGCTCCAGCTTCTTGTTTACAAAGTTCCTCTAGCGTGTTATTTTACTGCAGTACCTGGTCCCACCACTGGGAGAGAGGGCGCCTGCCTCCCATGCTGTGACTGGCACAAGCTAGTCCTGTATGGTTGGCGGCGACTATTCCCAGTGAATGGGAACCGGAAGTGACGTACTGACGCCGCGGCAGGAAGCCGCGTGACGTCATGACGTCAATGGGCCGGCCCTCGGTGTCTGGCATGGCTGATAGAACGGCGCACACCGCTATTTAACCGGCGTTTTTTTGTCTGTATGGTGCAGCACTATCTGGGGACCTTATCCTTACCCTCTGAAGAACAATCGAAACTGCGCTGTCAGGGTAATTAATCTTGACCACTGGACAATCATTTCTTTTCCCCCTCAACGCTGCTAGCTGTCTCTCACTCTGATCTGCCATGGAGCAGATACATCACAGTGCTATATGAACTTTGCTGGCAGTATAGTTTTGTGATGCAATGATTGTCTTGTTTGATCCACCTGCTGTGTTTGCCATTGCTGTGTTATTTTGCTAGTATATTGAACCATTGTTCAGGAGCTTTGCTGTATAGAGCCCATTGTATGTACTTTGCTGTACAAGAAAAGTTCCCATTTATACCTATCTTCGTGCCCTTCTGAGGGTGTCTGACATGATCCCCCTTAATGATACTCGAGCAGTTCTGACAGCTCATACAGGGGAAAGCTCCGCGCGAAGTGCCCATTAAAGCCTATGGGACTTAGCGCGAGCAAAACTTTGCGCACAAAACTTTGTGCTCAAAACTTTGTGCGCGATCTGATTGAGAAATCCGGTGCTAACCTACTTAGCACCCTGGTTAGCATGTCTAAAGACTTTAGACGTGCTAAGTAGGTTAGCACCGCTTTGTGAATCAAGCCCCTAGTTTTCAAAAATAACTCCTGTTCTAACCAGAAGTAATTTGACCGTATACACAATTTTAATAGTTCCATGATGAAAGGTACATTCAAATTGGAGCGAGTGTCCAGTTCAAGTGACTTACCAATGGACTCCAAGGCTTCAATATGTGGTATGTTGGTGTACAAACTAACCACGTCAAGGCTTACCAAAAATTGAATGTTTCTCTTGTCCATCCCATCAATATAATTAAGGAAATTGGTGGTATCTTTCAAGCAATATGTATTGTTTTTAACAATGGGCTGCGTAAGGCTATCAATGTACACTCCCAGGGGTTTCAGTAACGAATTAGACGCTGGAACTATGGGGCGACCGGGGGGGTGCTTTTCATCTTTATGCACTTCGGGCAGGGTGTACATCACTGGCACCCTATATTGAACCTTAGTTAATGCAGATTTCAATGCACTGGAGATGTGGCCCACCTCAAAGGCCTCCATAAGGAACATGTCAATACGGAGAGCCCAGCGCCGGGTAAATAGAGCGTTCAGGAAACCTGCTGCGAGACCACAAAGGCTGGTAACAGACACAGACTCTTACCAGGAGCTGCTAGAGGGTGCTAACCGTTTTTTCCAGCAAGCACCTCCGCAGACACAGGAGGAGGAGAGACAAGGGGCGCGTGCGCATCCACGCTGCACTCCAGAGTGATCCCGGGACAGAAGAAGGGCCAACAGAGGAGACGGAGAGGCACACCCGCTGCTCGCCCGCCCGCACAACCGATATCCCAGCGAGTAACGAGCCAGCGCCGGTAGAATCCAGGACTGTGCAGACACCTCTTTGACTATGGGTTATATGCAGGAGGGGTACACAGTTAATCTGGCGTCAGACCCAGCTGTTGTTCCGGCTAGCAAGGAGGCTACAGTCATGCCTTTTACAACGGGGGGATATGCACAGGATATTATCACCCATGATGTTTCTGGTAATTCCACTACTGTAGCTCGGACCGATGACAATAGTCTGGTTATTAATATCACTGACAAGGTTTTTGACAAGTATGAGATATTTTAAACCGGGGATTGAGTTTTGTGCCATGCTTTTACCAGGATATTTTTGATGTTAAAATGGACATGTACAAGTTTGTTCACAAACTTACCGTAAATGGAAGTTGTGGCATAATTTAAAGAGACAAAAATTACAACGTTTTTTTCTACCATCCTACAAGTTCCTAAACTTAACCACTTCCCGACCGCCTAACGCACAGAGGCGGCCGGGAAGTGGAGCCCTGAAGGACCGGCTCACCCACAGAGGCGGCGGTCCTTCTAAGGGCATGGGCGGAGCGATCGCGTCATCCGTGACGCGATCCTCCGCCGGTGCCTGTCACCGCTCGCCCGCCGCAACATCCCGCCGGCTATACTGAAGCGCCGGCGGGATGTTAACCCCGCGATCGCCGCATACAAAGTGTATAATACACTTTGTAATGTTTACAAAGTGTATTATACAGGCTGCCTCCTGCCCTGGTGGTCCCAGTGTCCGAGGGACCACCAGGGCAGGCTGCAGCCACCCTAGTCTGCACCCAAGCACACTGATTTCTCCCCCCCCCCCTGCCCCAGATCGCCCACAGCACCCATCAGACCCCCCCCTGCCCACCCCCCAGACCCCTGTTTGCACCCAATCACCCCCCTAATCACCCATCAATCACTCCCTGTCACTATCTGTCAACGCTATTTTTTTTGTCATTCCCCCCCCCCTGCTCCCTGCCCCCTCCTGATCACCCCCCACCCCTCAGATTCTCCCCAGACCCCCCCTCCCCCCAGACCACCCCCCCCTCCCCCCCCCCCCCCCGTTTACTGTATGCATCTATCCCCCTGATCACCTGTCAATCACCCGTCAATTACTCGTCAATCACCCCCTGTCACTGCCACCCATCAATCAGCCCCTAACCTGCCCCTTGCGGGCAATCTGATCACCCCCCCCCACACCAATAGATCGCCCACAGATCCGACATCAGATCACCTCCCAAATCCATTGTTTACATCTATTCTCTCCTCTAAACACCCACTAATTACCCATCAATCACCCCCTATCACCACCTGTCACTTTTACCTATCAGATCAGACCCTAATCTGCCCCTTGCGGGCACCCAATCACCCGCCCACACGCTCAGATTGCCCTCTGACCCCCCCTTATCAATTCACCAGTGCATTAATTACATCTGTTCTTCCCTGTAATAACCCACTGATCACCTGTCAATCACCTGCCAATCACCTATCACCCATCAGTCACCCCCTGTCACTGCCACCCATCAATCAGCCCCTAACCTGCCCCTTGCGGGCAATCTGATCACCCACCCACACCATTAGATCGCCCGCAAACCCGCCGTCAGATTACCTCCCAAATGTATCGTTTACATCTGTTATCTTCTCTAAACACCCACTAATTACCCATCAATCACCCATCAATCACCCCCTATCACCACCTGTCACTGTTACCTATCAGATCAGACCCTAATCTGTCCCTTGCGGGCACCCAATCACCCGCCCACACGCTCAGATTGCCCTCAGACCCCCCCCCCCCCTTATCAATTCGCCAGTGCATTAATTACATCTGTCCTTCCCTGTAATAACCCACTGATCACCTGTCAATCACCTGCCAATCACCTATCACCCATCAATCACCCCCTGTCACTGCCACCCAACAATCAGCCCCTAACCTGCCCCTTGCGGGCAATCTGATCACCCACCCACACCAATAGATCGCCCGCAGATCCGACATCAGATCACCACCCAAGCGCAGCGTTTACATCTATTCTCTCCTCTAAACACCCACTAATTACCCATCAATCACCCCCTATCACCACCTGTCACTGTTACCCATCAGATCAGACCCTAATCTGCCCCTTGCGAGCACCCAATCACCCGCCTACACGCTCAAATTGCCCTCAGACCCCCCCTTATCAATTCGCCAGTGCAATATTTACATCTGTCCTTCCCTGTAATAACCCACTGATCACCTGTCAATCACCTGCCAATCACCTATCACCCATCAATCACCCCCTGTCACTGCCACCCATCAATCACCCCCTGTCACTGCCACCCATCAATCACCCGCTGTCACTGCCACCCATCAATCAGCCCCTAACCTGCCCCTTGCGGGCAAACTGATCACCCACCCACACCAATAGATCGCCCGCAGATCCGACATCAGATCACCACCCAAGCGCAGTGTTTCCATCTATTCTCTACCCTAAACACCCACTAATTACCCATCAATCACCCCCTGTCACTGCTACCTATCAGATTAGACCCCTATCTGCCCCTAGGGCACTCAATCACCCGCCCACACCCTCAGAATGCCCTCAGACCCCAGCCCTGATCACCTCGCCAGTGCATTGCTTGCATCTATTCCCCCCTCTAATCACACCTTGAGACACCCATCAATCACCTCCTGTCACCCCCTAGCACACCTACCCATCAGATCAGGCCCCAATTTGCCCCGTGTGGGCTCCTGATCACTCGGCCAAACCCTCAGATCCCCCTCAGACCCCCTTCCGATCACCTCCCCAGTGCATTGATTGCATCTATTTTCCCCTCTAACCACCCCCTGAGACACCCATCAATCACCTCCTGTCACCCCCCTAGCACTCCTATCCATCAGATCAGGCCCAATACAACCTGTCATCTAAAAGGCCACCCTGCTTATGACCGGTTCCACAAAATTCACCCCCTCATAGACCACCTGTCATCAAAATTTGCAGATGCTTATACCCCTGAACAGTCATTTTGAGACATTTGGTTTCCAGACTACTCACGGTTTTGGGCCTTTAAAATGCCAGGGCGGTATAGGAACCCCACAAGTGACCCCATTTTAGAAAAAAAGACACCCCAAGGTATTCTGTTAGGTGTATGACGAGTTCATAGAAGATTTTATTTTTTGTCAAAAGTTAGCGGAAATTAATTTTTATTGGTTTTTTTTCACAAAGTGTCATTTTTCACTAACTTGTGACAAAAAATAAAATCTTCTATGAACTCGCCATACACCTAACGGAATACCTTGGGGTGTCTTCTTTCTAAAATGGGGTCACTTGTGGGGTTCCTATACTGCCCTGGCATTTTAGGGGCCCTAAACCGTGAGGAGTAGTCTTGAAACGAAATTTCTCAAAATGACCTGTGAAATCCTAAAGGTACTCATTGGACTTTGGGCCCTTTAGCGCAGTTAGGGTGCAAAAAAGTGCCACACATGTGGTATCGCCGTACTCAGGAGAAGTAGTATAATGTGTTTTGTGGTGTATTTTTACACATACCCATGCTGAGTGGGAGAAAAATCTCTGTAAATGGACAATTGTGTGTAAAAAAAATTAACAAATTGTCATTTACAGAGATATTTCTCCCACCCAGCATGGGTATGTGTAAAAATACACCCCAAAACACATTATACTACTTCTCCTGAGTACGGCAATACCACATGTGTGGCACTATTTTGCAGCCTAACTGCGCTAAGGGGTCCAATGTCCAATGAGCACCTTTAGGATTTACAATTTAGCACCCCCCAAAATGTCAGGACAGTAAACACACCCCACAAATGACCCCATTTTGGAAAGTAGACCCTTCAAGGTATTCAGAGAGGGGCATGGTGAGTCCGTGGCAGATTTCATTTTTTTTTGTCGCAAGTTAGAAGAAATGGAAACTTTTTTTTTTCTTTTTTTTCTCACAAAGTGTCATTTTCCGCTTACTTGTGACAAAAAATAATATCTTCTATGAACTCACTGTGCCTCTCAGTGAATACTTTGGGATGTCTTCTTTCCAAAATGGGGTAATTTGGGGGGGTATTTATACTATCCTGGAATTCTAGCCCCTCATGAAACATGACAGGGGGTCAGAAAAGTCAGAGATGCTTGAAAATGGGAAAATTCACTTTTTGCACCATAGTTTGTAAACGCTATAACTTTTACCCAAACCAATAAATATACACTGAATGGGGTTTTTTTTATCAAAAACATGTTTGTCCACATTTTTCGCGCTGCATGTATACAGAAATTTTACTTTATTTGAAAAATGTCAGCACAGAAAGTTAAAAAAATCATTTTTTGCCAAAATTCATGTCTTTTTTGATGACTATAATAAAAAGTAAAAATCGCAGGAGCAATCAAATAGCACCAAAAGAAAGCTTTATTAGTGACAAGAAAAGGAGCCAACATTCATTTAGGTGGTAGGTTGTATGAGCGAGCAATAAACCGTGAAAGCTGCAGTGGTCTGAATGGAAAAAAAGTGGCCGGTCCTTAAGGGGTAGAAAGCCCTAGGTCCTCAAGTGGTTAATCTAATGTGCTCTGGCTTACTGCAGCACTTTATACTATCACTGTCTCTGTAATAAATCAATGTATCTTTCCCCTGTCAGACTTGTCGCCCTGTGTCTGGAAGGCTGCCAACTTTTCCGTGCTGGTCTGTTTATGCACACCCCTTTCCAGGCCCCTCTATGCACACTCCAGTGTGTGTGTTATTTACGTAAGCCAGCAGCGTCTCTGCTATGTTATCAGTGATAGAAGAGAGCTGGATAAAAATCCTCCTCTGTTAGGCTTTGAAAGGAGCTGGGCTGACACATACTGAGGAATTAGACAGGAAGAAAGGATCAGCCTCACAGCCTGTCACTAGTATTCAGTGCAGGAGAGCTGAAGGGGACAAAAGGTAAAAACACACAAGTGATCTCTTGAGATACAAAAGGAAGGCTGTATACAGCCTGCTTGTGTATGGATGTATTTTCTATGTGTGGACATCCTGTACATCAACCTACTTCCTGTTTTGGTGGCCATTTTGTTTGTTTACAAACAAACTTTTTAACCACTTCACCACTGAGGGGTTTTACCCCCTGAGCACCAGAGCAATTTTCACCTTTCAGCGCTCCTTCCATTCATTCGTCTATAACTTTATTATTACTTATCGCAATGAAATGAACTATATCTTGTTTTTTTCGCCACCAATTAGGCTTTCTTTAGGTGGGACATTATGCCAAGAATAATTTTTTTCTAAATGTGTTTTAATGGGAAAATAGGAAAAATGTGGGGAAAAAAATAATTATTTTTCAGTTTTCGGCCATTTTTTGTTTTTTTTTTAAATCATGTGGCGCGCCCAGGGCTCGCTACATGATAGCCGCTGTGCAGCGGCATCCCCCCGCCCTCTTCGATCGCCTCTGGCGATCTCCGATCAGGAAATCCCGTTCAAAGAACGGAATTTCCTGGAGGGCTTCCCCCTTCGCCATTACGACGGGCGGCATGTCGTCACCGACGTCATCGACGCCGTGACGTCATTGGGAGACCCGATCTACCCCTCAGCGCTGCCTGGCACTGATTGGCCAAGCAGCGCTCGAGTTCGGGGGGGGGGGGGGGCGGCACAGCGGGCAATCAGCGCAGAGCGGCGGCGATCAGAGGGCACACACAGCTAGCAAAGTGCTAGCTGCGTGCTGTAAAAAAAATTATCAAAATCGGCCCAGCAGGGCCTGAGAAATCCCCCTGCGCGGCATAGCCCGTGCTCAGCATATTTGGCATATTTTATTAAAAAAACACAAATATTTATATATATAAAAAACAAAAAAAAAAACACGGGGGGGATGATCAGACCCCACCAACAGAGAGCTCTGTTGGTGGGGAGAAAAGGGGGGGGGGGGGTTAGGATCACTTGTGTGCTGTGTTGGATCCGAGATGAACTTTTACTCATTGCATAATTGTGTTCCTTTCCTATTGTTTATAGGGCATTCCTGAAGCCAAATACTTTTTTGTTTTAACCACTTCGCCACTGAGGGGTTTTACCCCCTGACCACCAGAGCAATTTTCACCTTTCAGCGCTCCTTCCATTCATTCGTCTATAACTTTATTATTACTTATCGCAATGAAATGAACTATATCTTGTTTTTTTCGCCACCAATTAGGCTTTCTTTAGGTGGGACATTATGCCAAGAATTATTTTTTTCTAAATGTGTTTTAATGGGAAAATAGGAAAAATGTGGGGAAAAAAATAATTATTTTTCAGTTTTCGGCCATTATAGTTTTTAAATAATGCATGCTACTGTAATTAAAACCCATGAAACGTATTTGCCCTTTTGTCCCGGTTATAAAACCATTTAAATTATGTCCCTATCACAATGTTATTTTATTTGGAAATAAAGGTGCATTTTTTTCAGTTTTGCGTCCATCCCTAATTACAAGCCCATAGTTTATAAAATAACAGTGTTATACCCTCTTGACATAAATATTTAAAAAGTTCAGTCCCTAAGGTAACTATTTATGTATTTTTTTTAATTGTAAATTTTTTAATTTTTTTTTAATTACAAAAAAAAAAAAAAATGGGGAGTGTGGGAGGTAATGAGTTAATTTTATGTGTAAAAGTCATTTTTTGTATGTGAAAAATGTGTAGGGTGTAGTTTACTATTTGGCCACAAGATGGCCACAGTAACTTTTTGTTTTAATGCGACCTCCAAGCTTCCTTCCGGAAGCTTGGAGGAAGAATAAGGAGGCTGGACACGTGAGTTTTTTCTCACAATGATCGCGCTGCCCATAGGAGAGCAGCTGATCATTGCGGGGCTTAGATCAACGAACGGGAATGGATTTTCCCGTTCATTGATCTCTGGGCGAGCGGGCGGCGGCGTGTTTACTAGCGGCGGGCGGCGTGTTTACTAGCGGGAGCGCGGGCAGCGTCGGGAACGCGGAAAGTACGTGTTTCTCCGTCCCTGGTTTTTAAAGGATGGAAAAAGGGGCGGAGAAATACGTACGCGCGGGGGTAAAGTGGTTAAAACTGTTTTTGACTACTTTTAATGCGGCGGGAAGCGGCGAAATTGTGACAGAGGGGAATAGGAGATGTCCTCTAACACACTGGTATGTTTACTTTTGTGCGATTTTAACAATACAGATTCTCGTTAAAAGAATTGGTTAATAGCCTGAACTTGAACAATCCCAGCAGTGACCCAGAGGTCCCTATGCGGCACAAAGGGAGATGTATGACAGATCCACCTATTGCAAATGACGCACTGGATGTTTTTGAGTCTACTGTTATGCATGAACTGCACACCAAGTGGGACTGTAACAGGTATAAATCTAAGCAAAACATATCCTTAGGCCCCGTTCACACTTGCGTTTTTTTAAAAACCGGAACGGATGTCCGGACCGCACCGGATCCGGACTGGACCTGATCCGTAAGGTTCCTATCCGGATCCGTTCCGGGTGCGGTCCGTTTGCATCCGTTTTCCGTGCGGTATGAACACGGTTGCGGTCCAGATCCGTTTGAGATAACAAGCTGTATAATAATACCTGGGGTCTGGGAGGTCGGCAGAAGCTCTGGGGTCGTTGTAGGGCCTCACCTCCTCGTTATCAGACGTATCGGACATGTTGCTGCCGGGGAGCTCCAGCGTGAGGTCGCTGCTGCTCCACTCTGTGGGCGCTGGGCCCATGTGTCCCCGTCCAGGATGGCCGCTGTAGCATGGAGGAAGCATGGGAGGTGGGGTGGAGCGTCCGTTTTTTACGGCCAGTGTGTTGTGCGCTCTCCGGTTCTCATTGGTTTGTATTGGCCGGATTCAACAGTCCGGCTCCACTCCGGATACGTCTGCCGGAGGAGCCGGACCAAAAAATAGCGCATGTTGGATCTTACGCCGGAGTCCGGCTCCGGTCCGGACGGAACGGACGCATGTGAACGGACGCATAGACTTTCATTGCTGTGCCGTGCGTCCGTTCCGTCCGTTCCGCATGCGGTCCGGCTCCGGCACGGCGATTCCGGACGGCGACCGCCAATGTGAACCGGGCCTTAAAAGAGAGGGAAGCACTTGAGAGGTTACAGAATGACAGCACCACCATAGTTAAAAAAGCTGACAAGGGGGGTCCTCTGGTTGCACAAAAAAGTGATGTATACATCGATAAGTTACGTGAACAAGTTAACAATGTGGAGACCTATAAACAATTACCGGGGGATCCCTCCACCAATATTAAGGGGGACATTGACATGTTCCTTATGGAGGCCTTTGAGATGGGCCACATCTCCAGTGCATTGAAATCTGCGTTAACTAAGGTTCAATATAGGGTGCCAGTGATGTACACCCTGCCGGAAGTGCATAAAGATAGACACGCAACCCCGATCCTAACTATTTATAAGAGCAAGGAGACTCACGTCAACAGATGAGGCTTACCAGAGACAGGCTGAGAGATTGATAGAGAACTTCACAGCTAGAGGGTACAAAAGGGAGAAGCTGCCTGAGACAGCTCAGAATGTAGCTGCAATGAGATGCGAGGACCTTAGAGGTAAGGCCACACCAAAAAAAAACATGCCAGAAATCAGAGGTGGCCTTAGAGTACGCGGGGCCTGGGGCAAGTGTCATATGCGGGGCCTAGAGACATATGCTGTGGATACACGTTGTGGAAGCACACACTCTGTATAGGTTAGATAGGTAGGTGCCTCCAGTATAGGTTATATAGGTAGGTGCCCCGCAGTATAGATTAGATAGGTGCCAGCCTGCAGTATAGATTAGATAGGTGCCTGCAGTATAGATTAGATAGGTGCCTGCAGTATAGATTAGACAGGTAGTTGCCCCGCAGTACAGATTAGATAGGTAAGTAGGTACCCTGCAGTATAGATTAGATAGGTGACTGCAGTATAGATTAGTTAGGTGCCAGCCTGCAGTATAGATTAGATAGATAGGTGCCAGCTTGCAGTATAGATTAGATGGGTGCCTGCAGTATAGATTAGTTAGGTGCCAGCCTGCAGTATAGATTAGTTAGGTGCCAGCCTGCAGTATAGGTTAGATAGGTGCCAGCCTGCAGTATAGATTAGATAGGCGCCAGCCTGCAGTATAGGTTAGATAGATAGGTGCCAGCCTGCAGTATAGATTAGATAGGTGCCTGCAGTATAGGTTAGATAGGTGCCAGCCTGCAGTATAGATTAGATAGGTGCCTGCAGTATAGGTTAGATAGGTGCCAGCCTGCAGTATAGGTTAGATAGGTGCCTGCAGTATAGGTTAGATAGGTGCCAGCCTGCAGTATAGGTTAGATAGGTGCCAGCCTGCAGTATAGATTAGATAGGTGCCAGCCTGCAGTATAGGTTAGATAGGTGCCTGCAGTATAGGTTAGATAGGTGCCAGCCTGCGGTATAGATTAGATAGGTGCCTGCAGTATAGGTTAGATAGGTGCCAGCCTGCAGTATAGGTTAGATAGGTGCCTGCAGTATAGGTTAGATAGGTGCCAGCCTGCAGTATAGGTTAGATAGGTGCCAGCCTGCAGTATAGATTAGATAGGTGCCAGCCTGCAGTATAGGTTAGATAGGTGCCAGCCTTCAGTATAGGTTAGATAGGTGCCAGCCTGCAGTATAGATTAGATAGGTGCCAGCCTGCAGTATAGATTAGATAGGTGCCAGCCTGCAGTATAGGTTAGATAGGTGCCTGCAGTATAGATTAGATAGGTGCCAGCCTGCGGTATAGATTAGATAGGTGCCAGCCTGCGGTATAGGTTAGATAGGTGCCAGCCTGCAGTATAGATTAGATAGATAGGTGCCAGCCTGCAGTATAGGTTAGATAGGTGGCTGCAGTATAGATTAGATAGGTGCCAGCCTGCAGTATAGGTTAGATAGGTGCCAGCCTGCAGTATAGATTAGATAGGTGCCAGCCTGCAGTATAGGTTAGATAGATAGGTGCCAGCTTGCAGTATAGATTAGATAGATAGGTGCCAGCCTGCAGTATAGGTTAGATAGGTGCCAGCCTGCAGTATAGGTTAGATAGATAGGTGCCAGCCTGCAGTATAGGTTAGATAGATAGGTGCCAGCCTGCAGTATAGATTAGATAGGTGCCTGCAGTATAGGTTAGATAGGTGCCAGCCTGCAGTATAGGTTAGATAAGTGCCCCGCAGTATAGATTATATAGGTAGATAGGTAGATGTCCCGCAGTATAGATTATATAGGTAGATGCCCCGCAGTACAGGTTAGATAGCAAGGTGGCTGCAGTGCTGGGGAGAGCGGGCATAGTTGTTAAAACTCACGTGTCTTCACCGATGCTCACAGTCACAGCTACCATCTATTTCCTCTCCCAGCATCTGTGTATTGGTAACAGTGCCCCCCTGTGGTGACATGCGGTCACGTCATCATAGGGGGCGCTGTTACCAATACACAGATGCTGGGAGAGGAAATAGATGGTAGCTCTGAGCATCGGATGAAGACACGTGAGTTTTAACAACTATGCCCGCTCTCCCCAGCATTGCAGAGGGTTCGGGGCCTCCTCAGGCGCGGGGCCTGGGCCGATTGCCCCACTTGCCACCCCCAAAGGCAGGCTCTGCCAGAGATGTCCAGTTCATTTCAACTTTCGACAATCACGCACAGCTGGTTAAACGCAGTATTTTGGACAGTTGGTCAATAATAAAAGCTGACCCATTGTTGTCAAAAGTATTTCCAGTTCCCTTGTCTTTTGTCTATAGGAAAGGCAAGAGTATTCAAAACACGTTGGTAAAAGCGGATATAAAAAAGAACAGACTGCAAAGGGACACTTTTTTTACCCAAAAGAAAGGGAACTTTCCCCTGTATGAGCTGTCAGAACTGCGCGAGTATCATTAAGGGGGATCATGTCAGGCACCCTCAGAAGGGCACGAAGATAGGTATAAATGGGAACTTTTCTTGTACAACCACAAATGTTGTGTATTTTCTAATATGCCCATGCGGTATGGGCTATGTGGGACAAACCTCCAGAGCAGTTAGGGTCAGAATCAACGAACATCGAAGTAATGTACGGTTATATAAAAAAATATGTCAATGACCCTGAGAAAAAAAAGACTCTCCCATAGGCAAACACTACTATGAATGCGGACACACAGCAGGGGACCTTCGCTGGTGTGTCCTTGAGAAAGTTTTCATCAACGAGGGCAGCGATGGACAGACAACTTTACTCAGAAGAGAAAGCAGATGGATTAACAGGCTGAGTACACTGTCCCCTGATGAATACAGTCTAAGATGCGTTTTGTGAATTTATAGTATACTGTACCTTTAAATGCAAATTCATGCAAATCTCTCCTTAAACAATTAAACTTGTACTGGCCCCGTTTGCGGTGTTTTAATTTTTCCATATAATGGTGGTTTGGCAGTTGTTTGTTAACACTTGATAAAGGCCGTGAGGCTGAAACGTTGTGTTCTGCTACTATGGTGTGAATAAAAACACATAAGCTATTTGCACAAATCCAGGTGGAGACTGTCACGGAACAGCCGCGAGAAACGCGGGCGAATTGGAAGGAGCCGCGCAGTCCAATTTCTGATCGCTGTCTGGCTAAATTTGTGCAGCCATTACAGGAATCAGAACGGATTCCTGTTTTTTTTAAAATACAAGTTTTTCTCCTCTGCCACTAATTTAGGTGCAGGATGTCTTTTGAGTTGTTAATTAGCTTAGACATATTCCCTGTGGAAGGCAGAATAACATGGAGGCATTCATTCCCTTTTCTGTTCTGGGAACCAGGTGACACCTAGCTGATCTCATGTAGATGTTATTTAACCAAAGGGTGATAAGGAGGCCTAGGTTCAGCCAGGCAGGCTACGAATCCCCGGGAGGTCTTGACACCTTGCTCCCTGTTAAGGATCAAAGGGAAGCCAGCTGCTAGCCCACATCCTGAATAACCTGAGGCTCATAGCAGAATCCATAACTTCCCAGATCTGTCATATTTCTGGGTTTCCTGAGATGGCAGCTTCGCCAAACGTGGGGAAAGTGTAGCATGAGTCCCGGTGCTGGTTCTGAGGACGTTTCAGAACATTCGGAGGTAAAGACTGCCAGTTAGGCAGTTTGAAAGTGCCCTGATGATACCACAGGGGTCCCACCCCTCATGTCTGGTATCAGGGCGCTGGGTAAATTGAGACAGACCTGAAAATGTTAATAAATCTGCCCTGATCTGTACGGTTCTGTGAGATAGAGCCCATATATGGTTAGATATGATTTCTGGTCCCCAGGACAAGGGGAGGGCTCATCTCATCTTCTAAGGGGGTGTGTGGCTCCCGCCCTCACTCCCTCCTACTGGATCAGGGGCATAAGAATGGCAGAGGACCCAAACTCACTGTCCTCCACCCTGAAACTTCATCTTGATCTCATCTGTGCCAGCTTGAGGATATGCTGGCATCCACCTGGTCTGAACTCTGAACTTTGAGCTGAAACAAATGATTTTACCAAGGACTTTATGATTCTTCCCACAAAAGGACATCTTTCCAGAAACTAAGCATTTTTTTCCTCCCTTTCTTTATTTTTCATACTGGCTATTACTGTTTTAATAATTGTTGATTTTAATAATTGTCTGTATATATTAATTATTTATATTGCCGTGAATAAATGACTTTATCCAAGTCATTCACTGTTCCGCTACCCTGCTTCGCAGCCGCACAAACTGAACCAGACTTCTGAAGAGACGCTGCTATTGTATTGTTGCTAGCTAGACAGAATACAGCGTGTTTTAACCGTTTCTATTTGTAGATCTAGGTTCAGACAGTCAGCAGGCTCCTCTGTCCTATGGTAACAGAGGTGGTGGCAGTTATACCCTGAACTAGTGTGTAAAGTTGTAATTACCATACCTCACAGGCTCCCTTGTGGTCGGGCTGCTGCCCAAATTTCTGTTGGTTTCTGCGCAAAGATCGCGACCAACGCTTGCATGGTCTGTGTGCTGAAACCGATTGGAAGGCAATTTGCGGTCTGACCACTAGGGCTCCTGTGACAGTGTTTGGCAGCGGTTGGGTCCTGTGTTGTGCTGAAAGTAGCTAAGATAGCGCTAGCGCTATCCAGAAACGAACTAATTAGTTGGTGTAGCTGGAAGGCAATATATTTTTTATATATACAGGAGACTGGGTAGCCAGTACTAGAGATGGGAAGTTCGGATCTTTTCAATGATCCGGATGATTCGAATCGGATCATTGAAAAGATCCGGATCTTTGATCCGAATCTCGGATCATTTTACTAGGGAAGCATTCGGGGGTGAAATGACTAGCAGGACAGGTCTGTGGACAGGAGAAGGTGAGGGGGGTGGACACACAGAGAAGGGGAGATGATGGACAGAGGGCAGGGAATGGACAGAGAAGGGAGGAGGGACGAGCAGAGAGCAGAAATGTTTGCTTGCACACAATACCCACATGCTGCAATCATATGCTTTACATGTATTTCACCTATATGCTCATCTGTGTACTTTCTCATGCAAATGTCGCACAGTGAAAGAAAGCATTCCCCGAAGATAAGTGCAGCTGTATAAAGCAGAGTCTGGGAGGATAATATTGCAAAGCAATCACAGTGCCTGCAAAGTTACTGAGCTGTGCTGAGCCAAAAGCTTCCCATGTGATCACTGTGCACAACTAGGAACAGACAGCCTGTAATGGGCAGCACATTTCAGCCAGTATGTGTGCTCTACACATATCTGGCAGTGGCACCCATGTCCCCTCTCTCTCATCTACCTGTCCCTGTGCAAGGCTGCCTCCCATCCAACTCAGCGATCAGTCCCTGCTCTGCTTCCAGGACCCCGCTGCCCGCTGAGAGGGGGCGTGTCGCTCCTGGCCCCGCCCCTTTTGCGATCCGAATCACTCATTTTGATGATTCGGATGATCGACTCATAAAATAGATTCGGATCAAAGATCCGAATCGTTCATGATCCGGACAACACTAGCCAGTACCCCTCCCCAAAAGTTTTATTTTATTTGGCGTGGAAATGTCCGGGAACTACAAGCTCATGGCCGTATCAGACCTGGAAAATCTTTGCAAAGCGAGGGGCATGGACATCCTCCGCAAGAAAAAATGGGACCTGATAGCAGACTTGTCCAGATGGGATACCCAGCAACTGCGGAAGCCGGGAGTGTCCGCTGAAGTGGATACCAGCCCATCTGACTCAAGTCGAGGGGAACCAGAGACTGAAGATCCTGAGCGTACAGAGGTTGAGCAACCTGCGGGCAATGTGGCAACAGTGACACAGGAGGCTGTCAGTATGGTCCCCAATCCCAGAGTTTCTGAAAGTACTTGCCCGGAACTGGCCAGTACTGGACTGTCCATGGGTGCTGATCCAGTAATGCAGCAGGCATTACGAAAGCTGATGGAGACTGACCTGGACAAGTACCTGCAGTACATGCAAGCGCAGTTGGAGCGCCAATCTGCAGAGGCAAGAGAGGAGCGTGAACGACAATCTGCAGAATGCAAGGCTGCTGCTGCTGAAGAACGCCGCGCGGAGAGGGATGCCGCTGAGCGAGAACGGGAGCGCCAACGACAGCATGAGCTAAACATGGCAAAAGTGCAACAGGCCAGCCGGAGTTCTTCGCCCAGCCTCCCTGCTGAAGGAGCTGCACCACCCGTAAGTGCAAAATTTAAATGTGCTAATATTGAAAAAGACACTGACATTGACTTGTTTCTGCGGTCTTTTGAAAAAGCATGCCGTCAATATCGTCTGTCCCAAGACCAGTGGGCCAGACATCTGACACCTTTGCTGCGCTACAAAGCGCTTGATGCTTTCGCAGAATTGCCTGCGGAGAAAAATAATGATTATGCCGCTATACAAGACGCTATCATTACCAAATACCAGCTGACGCCAGAAGCCTATCGCAAAAAGTTCAGGACCTGGCAGAAAAAGTCTTCTGACTCTTATCGAGATGTGGTCAACAGCTTGCTCACCACACTCCGCCAGTGGACTCTAGGCCTCACCAAAGGGTCTTATGATGTCCTGGAGCACTTGATAGTCCTGGAACAATTTCTGAACATTTTCCCTGCTGATGTACGACAGTTTGTGCTTGAGCGCAAGCCTGCGTCAGCAACTGTCGCTGCAGACCTCGCTGAGACCTTTGCCACTACCCGGGTGTCTGATACACGCAGAACTCTCCCATCCAGCTGGAGAGGAGGTCAGCCCAATACGCCGGCAGACTCTCCTGCCCCTGTGAGCCGTCAGCCACAGAGGCCACCCAGCGCAGCTACTGCACTCAGGCCCGCAGCCCCTGGAGAGGTCATCTGTCACTACTGCCGCCAGCCCGGACACATGAAATTCGACTGTCCGGAGCAGAGATAGACACCACCAGCACCTGGAGCACCTGTATCCCCTGTACCTCACCCACAGCAGAGGCAATACGCCAGCGAACCACAGCCTGGATCATCAGATTTTGTTCTGTTTTCCCGCGGAAAGGAAATCCGCTACCGAACCGACCAGCAGCAACTTGTTAGAGTGAACGGCAAAGTTGTCACCGGATTGCGAGACACCGGAGCTGACATGACGTTAGTTCACTCACACCTTGTGCCAAAGGAGAGAATCAGCTCCAGCCGATCCCTTGCCCTTACTGGAGTGGAGGGCAACCTTTTTCACATAGCCCACGCGAGAGTGAAGATCAACTGGGGGGTGGGAGTCCAAGAAAGGGTTGTTGGGGTTATGAAGGATCTCCCAGTCCCTGTGTTGCTGGGGACTGATTTGGGCAAGCTTGTGTCCTACTACGAACCTGCCACGACCGCCTTGTCGCTCACGGAAGGAGAGGGACTCTCCACCCACCACCAGGTACTTTATACACTTGGGGGAGCACCAGGGGGAGGTGGGTTGAATGTGCCCAGTTCAAGGGTACCAGGTTTAATAGTGCCTGCTTCAAAGGCACCTGAGTTTGATGTACAAACTGCCTGTTGTGATGAAGATGTAACCGTACCTGTGTTTAAGGTACCAACTGTCTGTAATGAAAATGTGTCTATGCCTGTCACTGTCATTAATGCATGCAACGATGATTCAAGTAATGCCAGTCTGTGCCATTCTGAAGGTATACCTGGGCTAGCATTACCGCGCAGCTGTACTGCTCAGAACCTGAGCTCAGAACAGGTGGAGGGGGTTCCGTCCTCCTCCCCCTCCTCTGACCATAGGGATGAGACCTTTCAGCCGCTGGCCTCGTGTGACATGAGCCAGGTGGCTTAAACTGACAGCGTATTCACAGCAGCTCTACAAAGGGAGCCAAGCCTGGAGGTGCTCAAGCAGCAAGCCTCTGAGCCCCTCACAGACGGGGCCGCTTTCAAGGTGTACTGGGAAGGTGGGAGACTGTACAGCAAGTCTGTACAACCCCCTACCGGTAGATCACATGCGAATACCAAATGGCTTGTGGTCCCGAGTGCGTTCAGTGGACATGTGCTGAAATCCGCACATGATAATTCCCTGACAGGACACTCTGGTGTCTGCAAGACACTTGCCTGTATTCGGAGACAGTTTTATTGGCCCAGGATGAACAGGGATGTAGCAAACTACTGCAAAGCATGTGCCGTCTGTCAGGAGCTGGGAAGGTCCAGGGATTCCCGCGGGGTTCCCTTAGGTCCACAGCCACTTCGCATTGAACCCCTGCGTGGGCTGGCTGTTGACCTACCCAAACCACTGCCCGTTGTCCGCAGTCCCGGCAGACACCACATCCGACCGCAGTGGCGCAAACGCCCTGTCCAGAACGGTCCATGTCGTGTCAAACCTGAGGGTATCAGACCGCGACCTGTCCAGTGGAACCGAGCCACAGGCGCCAATGGGTTTCCCCGCCGTGCCAGCAGCTCGAGACCCGTCAGCCAGGTTGGCCGACACGAAGCGGGCAGCCGACACCAGAACGCTGACGGGCTATCCCGTTGCAACGGGGAACTAGACCAGATATCGCAGGTTAGCGGCAACGACACACATCTTGCTGATGCATGTCTATCTGCCTTCTCCCCAGGGGGGGCTGTCACGGAACAGCCGTGAGAAACGCGGGCGAATTGGAAGGAGCCGCGCAGTCCAATTTCTGATCGCTGTCTGGCTAAATTTGTGCAGCCATTACAGGAATCAGAACGGACATTCCTGTTTTTTTTAAAATACAAGTTTTTCTCCTCTGCCTGTAATTTAGGTGCAGGATGTCTTTTGAGTGGTTAATTAGCTTAGACATATTCCCTGTGGAAGGCAGAATGACATGGAGGCATTAATTCCCTTTTCTGTTCTGGGAACCAGGTGACACCTAGCTGATCTCATGTAGATGTTAATTAACCAAAGGGTGATAAGGAGGCTTAGGTTCAGCCAGGCAGGCTACGAATCCCCGGGAGGTCTTGACACCTTGCTCCCTGTTAAGGATCAAAGGGAAGCCAGCTGCTAGCCCACATCCTGAATAACCTGAGGCTCATAGCAGAATCCATACCTTCCCAGATCTGTCATATTTCTGGGTTTCCTGAGATGGCAGCTTCGCCAAACGTGGGGAAAGTGTAGCATGAGTCCCGGTGCTGGTTCTGAGGACGTTTCAGAACATTCGGAGGTAAAGATTGCCAGTTAGGCAGTTTGAAAGTGCCCTGATGATACCACGGGGGTCCCACCCCTCATGTCTGGTATCAGGGCGCTGGGTAAATCGAGACAGACCTGAAAATGTTAATACATCTGCCCTGACCTGTACGGTTCTGTGAGATAGAGCCCATATATGGTTAGATGATTTCTGGTCCCCAGGACAAGGGGAGGGCTCATCTCATCTTCTAAGGGGGTGTGTGGCTCCCACCCTCACTCCCTCCTACTGGATCAGGGGCATAAGAATGGCAGAGGACCCAAACTCAGTGTCCTCCACCCTGAAACTCCATCTTGATCTCATCTGTGCCAGCTTGAGGATATGCTGGCATCCACCTGGTCTGAACTTTGAGCTGAAACAAATGATTTTACCAAGGACTTTATGATTCTTCCCACAAAAGGACATCTTTCCAGAAACTAAGTATTTTTTTCTCCCTTTCTTTATTTTTCATACTGGCTATTACTGTTTTAATAATTGTTGATTTTAATAATTGTCTGTATATATTAATTATTTATATTGCCGTGAATAAACGACTTCATCCAAGTCATTCACTGTTCCGCTACCCTGCTTCGCAGCCACACAAACTGAACAAGACTTCTGAAGAGACGCTAGTATTGTATTGTTGCTAGCTAGACAGAATACAGCGTGTTTTAACCGTTTATATTTGTAGATCTAGGTTCAGACAGTCAGCGGCTCCTCTGTCCCATGGTAACAGAGGTGGTGGCAGTTATACCCTGAACTAGTGTGTAAAGTTGTAATTACCGTACCTCACAGGCTCCCTTCTGGTCGGGCTGCTGCCCAAATTTCTGTCGGTTTCTGCGCAAAGATCGCGACCAAAGCTTGCATGGTCTGTGTGCTGAAACCGATTGGAAGGCAATTTGCGGTCTGACCACTAGGGCTCATGTGACAGAGACCCATTTATCTTTTCTTTGATATATGACTGACCTACACTCTTGGTGGATCTGAGTGTATACTGGTTGACTCCCTGGTAATACATTTTTGCAGTTGAGCCTGCTGTCTATTGCTACTGCTCCTGGAATGCAATGATGTGTCAGCTTGTTAATTGTACACAAAAATCCAACATTCATACAGACTGTTTCGGACTGGTTGATCCTAATCAGTGCATGGCATTCATCAATGTGGCTCTATGAGGTAGGACTTAAAACACACAGAGTACAGATTGCCCGGCAAGATCATGGTGAACCAGAATTTCTAGGAGTGTGTAAAGGGCTAAAAAGACCAAAAACATCCGTCTCACTAGAATACTATGCAAAAGAGAAATGTTGCTTTCTTAAAATAGAAAGTATTTGCAATCAGGTTGGACACCTCTAGAACCGCTGGAATGCAATGATGTGTCAGCTTGGTAATTGTACAGAGCTACAATAATCCAGCTTGCTCCTAGAATTCTGGTTCACCATGAGCTTGGTGAGCAATCAGTTACTCTGGATGTTTCAAGTCTTACCTAATAGAAGAACCACATTGATCCATGCCACGCACTGATGAGAATCAACCAGTTCGAAACAGTTTGCATGCATGTTATTGTGGATTAGGATTATTGTGTCTCTGTACAATAAGCGAGCTGACACATCTTTGTATTCCAGAGGTTCTGGAGGTCTCCATCCTGAATAATTGCAAATGCCTTCTGTTTTCAAGAGACTCCGTAACAAAAATTGCATCCTGTTTTTTATCATCCTACAAGTTCCAAAAGCTATTCTAATGTGTTCTGGCTTACTGCAGCATGTTCTACTATCACCATATCTGTAATAAATCAACTTATCTCTCTCTTGTCAGACTTGTCAGCCTGTGTCTGGAAGGCTGCCAAGTTCTTCAGTGTTGTGGTTCTGCTATGAACTCCCCCTTCCAGGCCCCTCTCTGCACACTGCCTGTGTGTTATTTAGGATTAGAGCAGCTCCTCTCTTCTCTCTTATCTTTTACAAGCTGGATAAATCCTCCTCTGAGCTGGCTGGGCTTTCGCATACTGAGGAATTACATACAGGCAGAGCTGTCTGCACTCTGCAGGAAGAAACAGCCTGACACTTCAGTGGAAGTTAGCTGCAGGGGGAAAGAAACACACAAATGATCTCTTGAGATTCAAAAGGAAGGGTGTATACAGCCTGCTTGTGTATGGATGTATTTTCTATGTGTGGACATACTGTACATCAACCTACTTCCTGTTTTGGTGGCCATTTTGTTTGTTTATAAACAAACTTTTTAAAGCTGTTTTTAACCACTTTTAATGCGGCGAGGAGCGGCGAAATTGTGACAGAGGGTAATAGGAGATGTCCCCTAACACACTGGTATGTTTACTTTTGTGCGATTTTAACAATACAGATTCTCTTTAAAGCAGGAGGATTAGCCATACTAAGCCAGGGAAAAACACATTTATCAGTAGGTAAATACTTGATCTACTTACATAACACATGTATTGTACTGTCCATGTTTTGATTTCAGTAAATTTTATATAGTAAATTAAGAGAATTCTGTTCCTGGTGGGAACCATGTACTTTTTCCACAGTCTGAGGCTAAATACTGATGTAATTTCTTCCCTTAACTTTTTTTTTTCTTTTCTCCTCCAATCACTAAGTCACTTCAGCCTTACTTGTAAACACAAGTGAGCAGAGGATCATGTTTCAACTAGGCAGCTAGGCAGGGAAATAAAGGGAAGAGGAGGAATATATTATTAATAAAAAGAAAGTGAATATACCCCCTTATCAGGAGCCCAGTCACTAGCCACCTCTTGCTGTAAACATAATAATTGCTATAGAATGAAATCTTCTTATGCAATACAGTATTTTGGCCCACATACTATACTTACCGGATCCTGCCGCTGTGATCCTCTCTGAGGGTCTCAGCCGTCATCTGAGGGTCACAGCCGTCACCTGAAGGTGGCAGCCGTCATCCGAAGGTGGCAGCCGTCATCCGAAGGTGGCAGCCGTCATCCGAAGGTGGCAGCTGTTATCCGAGGCTTCCAGCAGTCATCCGAGGGTCCCAGCCATCCCATCCAGGATCACGTGTCCAGCCTTCGATGTCCCAGCCGCCGGCTCCTCTTCACTGAACTCTCTTATGCAGACTGCAGGCTTGCAGTGAACACACGCTGCCGCCCTGCCGACATCCTCCATAGTTACAGCGTCCTCTTCTTACTTACAGTGCCCCCTTCTGTGTGATGAGCGGCGCACGTGCGCCTGACGTGCGCCGCTCGTCACAAAGAAGAGGGCACTGTAACTAAGAAGAGGAAGCTGTAACTATGGAGGATGTCGGCAGGGCGGCAGCGTGTGTTCACCGCAAGGCTGCAGTCTGCATAAGAGACTTCAGTGAAGAGGAGCCGGCGGCTGGGACATCGAAGGCTGGACACGTGATCCTGGATGGGATGGCTGGGACCCTCAGATGACGGCTGCTGGGAGCCTCTAATAACAGCTGCTGAGACCCTGGGAGCCTCTAATGACGGCTGCTGAGACCCTCTGATAATGGCTGCTGAGACCCTCTGATGATGGCTGCTGAGACCCTCTGATGACTGTTGGGACCCTCTGATGATGGCTGCGACCCTCGGATTACTGCCCTGAGACGGAGGAGGAGAGGATCGTGCTGACAGGATCAGGTGAGATGCAGCAGGGGTTATAGTTAGTGAAGTTTAGTGTAGTTTGGGTTGGCTGCAGGGGTTAGTTAGTGAAGTGTAGTGTAGTGTAGTTGGTGGTGGCAGCAGGGGTAAGTGTAGTGTAGCAGAAGTTAGTGCAGATGGGCAGTGTAGCCAATTTGGGGAGGTTAAAAGTCCATAAGATGCCTCTGCACCATAGACGCACCTAGGTATAGTTAATTTTTTTTCCTGATTTTTGCCCTTATATGCCAGGGCGTCTTATATTCCCAAAAATACGGTACGTGTTTATATACATATATTTACATTCCTGTAGATGGACTTTTTGCAACACTGTTTGGCAGCAGACTTACAACCATTGCTGTGTCTTCATTTCCAGATGCAGCAGTCTTCCAAGCACAGTGTCCCTTGTACAATGTGTGACAACAAGATGTTTCTCAAAAAGCCTGACTCCAGAAGAGTTATCGCGAACGCCTCCTATAGAAGATCCTCCAAAACGCCCTACGTCAGTTTTCATGCGATTTTATATTCAGCAGAGAGCACAGCTTGATAAGAAGCACCCAGGTGAGTATTGGCTGCATAATGTGGCGGCAAAAATAAAAGACCTGGCGCTCCTCACTGTACTCCTTACTCTCCTCTCTCCTATACCAGTCTGGTTCGCTTACTGCATAAAAAGTGTGTGTAACACTCACAAGGTAGAATTATTAAAACATAAAAGCAGAGCGATCACCAGTTAACATAAACCACAGCACTATTGCTGCCTAATGCTCAAATGTCCTTTTTGGGGTATGCCTAATGCCGTCCAAAAAAAAAGTTCATCCACATTTCATAAGTATATGTTCTTCACTGTAAAAACTCCCTCCAGAGAAATTGGCCAAATCCTGTCACAGCGCTTATCAATATACGCTCACCAGATCGGTTGGCCAATCCTTTCAGATAAGCAATCAGCGTTTTTGGCCTTGCCAGCAAAGGTTCCTCCGGTCACTCCACCAGCCTCTCCGGGCATCCAATCGTATACTCAGAATAAGACAAGGAAAATGCAATAGTGTGATACCGTTTAAATGGGTCTTAGTATTATCACCAGTGCACCCCTTTCCACAACAGTGCCACCCAACGTGCTTCCACCAACATAGATACACAGGGCGCTCACCAGATGCACTGGCCGACCCGCAACAGACCAGCAGTATAGCGTGTTGATATAGCTTTAACTTCAATACTTGGGGTAAAGAGCATCCTAGGACTCAAACAAAGCCGACCATAGCATAATTCCGTTTGATTTTAATAAGTAGTAAAAAGTAGTGCACTTACAAATTTTGCAGTAAAACATGCGCATATAAAAACACAGCACAGGATCCTCCAGCGTCTCCTCAGCTCCTTAGGCTCCGCCCTACTAGTTTCGTCCAATGACTCATCAGGGGCTCGACCATTCAGAGCTGAGGGATGCTCTATATACTCTCCACCTCTATCACATGACCAGCTGCCTCGGCTGGATTCATTCGCTGCTGCCGCTGCTGTCATAGCCAGGCAGCTGATACAATAGGCTGTCCGTTTTGGACTACAATACCCATACTGCTTTGCGGCTACTTCCGCATTACAGGTGTATACAAAACAATACCCAAATTACTCCAGCATTTAAATCTACTATTTTATAGAGTCTGACCCCCCTTCAGGTTAACATAGGTGACCCCGTTATCAAGCCACAGTGCGCAGATAGACTCACCGCACTGCTCCGCTCTGCGTCCCCCACCTGCTGACTAAGGACTACATAACCCAGAATCCCCCTGTTAACAGCGGCGGCCATCTTCTCTCTTACTGACTACATAACCCATAATCCCGTGAGTCAAAGCGGCGGCCATCTTTGAAAAAACGGACTACAGGGACAAAAATGCCCTCCACTCAGTGTTAAACAGCACATAGACAGAATATTCTGCCAAAATATTCTGACGTGATAACATAAAAGTGTTATATAACCTCAAAAGATTAAACCTATGCAAAATATATTCATCCGAATAATAAAATAAATTGAATTAAAATAATAAGAATAAGTAGAGAGTAAAGGTCATATCATCAAATAGAGACATCAGGAAGTTCAAAAGCATAGAGGTTATCATAATTGGACAGTGTATACATAAGGTAACAATCCCTATCATCTGTCCCTCTATGAAAGGAGGGTCTTATGTATAAAGGGGTGTGGTTACCGCGTGACTCAAAATCCCCCCATGGTGTACTCCCAGACGACCACCTATCGGGGCCCATCCACTATGGTATACATAATGTTCCCCACTTGTCTAAAAATATGAACTCCCCTGTTTGAAAGACCATAACATTACAATAAGCCCTATAGTGTGAACCATGTCTTTTTTCACAGTGAAGAATAGTGCGGCTCATGAATCCAGCCTAAACAGTGGGAGAAATCCCCTATAAAATACAATTTATATATATATATTACAACTACCCAACCCTCCCACATCACCCAATGAAAACCTAATCATCTGCAATGAAGCAGTTTATGTCAAGTTCCACATTCAAACCCCCAGGTGTAAGTGTCTTGAGTTCATAAATCCATCTCGTTTCCATTTTAGATATTTCCCTAACCTTATGGCAGCCCCTCCACCTAGCCGTTAATTTCTGTAACCCACAAAAACTAAGTGACGCCGAATTTTTATTGTGTTTCTCCAAAAAATGTTTAGAAACACTATGCCCCCCAAACCCTCTCGCGATGTTGTTGATGTGTTCCCCAATCCTTCTTTTCAGGGTCCTTTTCGTGCGGCCCACATATTGCAGGCCGCACGGGCACCAAAGGAGGTAAACCACATATTTGAATAAACTCCTTAAAGAGTAACTGTTAGCCCCCAAAGTGAAATTTAAATCTCTACAGCAATGTTTTATTTAGTATTAAAGTGATCCAAAAAGCCAATGCAGAACTTAAAAATCAATATAATTATGTTACTATGTAGCCTTTTGCCTAAGCTAATGACGCAAAGCCGCATATCTGATACTGATGAGCATGCAGAGCATGCCTATGTCTGCCCGACCCCCCTCTCCCCCCTCTCCCCCCCAGGACCAGGTGCCGATCTATTCGCACCACAAACAGCTGACCGCTCTGACAGGGAGAGAGAGCGGCAGCACTTCCAGCGCAGCCACGGCAGAGCAGCCGCCGCCGAGTCACATGTGAGAGAGATGCACGGTGGCGGCTGCTCTGCGTGGCTGCGCTGGAAGTGCTGCCGCTCTCTCTCCCTGTCAGAGCGGTCAGCTGTTTGTGGTGCGAATAGATCGGCACCTGGTCCTGGGGGGGAGAGGGGGGTCGGGCAGACATAGGCATGCTCTGCATGCTCATCAGTATCAGATATGCGGCTTTGCGTCATTAGCTTAGGCAAAAGGCTACATAGTAACATAATTATATTGATTTTTAAGTTCTGCATTGGCTTTTTGGATCACTTTAATACTAAATAAAACATTGCTGTAGAGATTTAAATTTCACTTTGGGGGCTAACAGTTACTCTTTAATTTTGTGACTCCTCCCAGTTTGCAAAGAATTGATTTCCTGTTTCCTAACACCATGTGCTCTTTCACAGGCAACACATTGGTGACACGGGTAGAAACCCACGTTTCCCCAAGCGTCAGTCCTATCTCTAACTTTAGGGCCATCCACGTATGTTTTAACCAATTTCTGCTGTAGATTACTTGCTCGCCTGTAAATGAACTTCGGCTGCTCTGGTAGAGACCTACCCAGAACAGGGTCATTCCTCAGGAGACTCCAATGTCTCCTATAGATCCTTTCCACCTGCTTATATTGTGAGTTGTAATCCATCAGAACCGCATATTCAAAGGCATTGGACCCATTATTTCCCTCTCTTTTATCCTCTAAATAATGTTCTCTCTGCGTGTTCAAAACTTCAGTGGAGATTTCATCAAGATAATCCCTGCTGTACCCCTTTTCCACAAATCGCTCAATGAGCATTTTTGCTTGCATAATATAATCTGTTTCAGTACTGCAGTTTCTCCGTATTCTACTCAGTTGGCCTTTAGGGATGTTACGCATCCAGTTGGGGTGATGACAACTCTGTATCGGGATATAGGAATTCCGGTCGGTTTTTTTAAAAAAAGGTTTCGTTCCCATAGTACCCTCCCTTTTCATAACCACCACATCCAGAAAATCTATCTGTTCTTGATTACATTTCATTGTTAGTTCAATCCCCCATTCATTATTATTGGCCCACTGTATATATTTTTCTAGCTCCTCCTTGTCACCACTCCAGACCCAAAAAAGGTCGTCAATAAACCGTTTCCAGTTAGATACTCTACTACTTTCCTGTGCCCTTAATATCCTTCTCTCCCACTGGTCCATAAAAATATTTGCTACACTCGGAGCAAACTTTGCCCCCATGGCACATCCGACGGCCTGCACATAAAATGCGCCGTTGTACCAAAAATAGTTGTGTGATAAACAGAATTCCAATAATTGCAAAATGAACCCAATTTGGTCCTCACCTACCTGCCCAGAATCTATTAAAGCTTCCCTTACAGTTTCCAATGCCCTTGTATGCGGAATGATGGTGTACAACGCGGTTACGTCTGCCGTCACCAACATATCACTGTCCCCAATTTCCATACCATTGATGGTCCGTAAAAAAATCTTTAGTATCCCTTAATAAATACGGTAAGGTGCCCACTATTGGCTGCAAAAAAATGTCAATATACTCACCAATTCTCTGGTTAAGTGACCCTATCCCACTTACAATGGGTCGTCCAGGTGGGTGGGTTTGACTTTTGTGGATTTTAGGGTTAATGTACATAACCGGGATACGTGGGGCATCCACCATAAGGTATCTAAACTCTGCGTCCTTTAGGATCCCTTTCTCCAACCCACTCCTGAGGATTTTCCTCAATTTTTCCATATATTCACTTGTTGGATCTAACTTAAGTTTTCTATAGGTAATACTGTCACTGAGAATATTTGTCATCTCTTGTGTGTATTGTTCATGATGCAAAACGACCACCCCTCCCCCCTTATCAGCTGGCCTCACCAAAATTTCCTTCTTTTCGCTCAACTCTCGTATGAGCTGTGCTTCAACCTTGTTGTTTTTCATATTCAATGATTCAACATCTTTGAGTACCATATTTTTAAAAGCCACTATTGTGCTATCTTTTGACACGATTTACAAAAACAAAGATGAATCCTGAAGGACCGCACCACACAACCATCTAAGTAAATAATTAATGAGCTTTATTGTACTATAATTACACAATCCATTAAAAACAATTAAAACAATGGGCCCCAGGTGGACACAATGTAACACAGCCAATGGCTACAGTTCATGATGATCAAAAATAATAGTTGAATAATCAAATTATCAAATAAATACAGCCCATCCCCCTTACTCACAACCACAATAGTTCATAGGTAAAAAACCATGATGAGATAAGAAAGGATAAGAAAGTGACATGTGCAAAGTGCATATGAAAAATCCAAGCTCAGACTGGAATTGCCAGAATGCTAAAGTGTTGGAGTGATGCAAGCCACGCTTGTGGTAAGAGTACCCCGAAGATAAGTGTTGCAGTGACAGGAAAACGGAGAAACATGCATGAAAAACCGGTGGAGGTGGTCCGCCGGACCAATGAGCAAAGTGTACCAAAGAGGACTCACCGAGATCGAGAACTGGAGGAGAAGGGGCTGTGTCCGCCTGGGAGAAAGGCGAATTAAAATAATAAGAATAAGTAGAGAGTAAAGGTCATATCATCAAATAGAGACATCAGGAAGTTCAAAAGCATAGAGGTTATCATAATTGGACAGTGTATACATAAGGTAACAATCCCTACCATCTGTCCCTCTATGAAAGGAGGGTCTTATGTATAAAGGGGTGTGGTTACCGCGTGACTCAAAATCCCCCCATGGTGTACCCCCAGACGACCACCTATCGGGGCCCATCCACTAAGGTATACATAATGTTCCCCACTTGTCTAAAAATATGAACTCCCCTGTTTGAAAGACCATAACATTACAATAGTCACGCGGTAACCACACCCCTTTATACATAAGACCCTCCTTTCATAGAGGGACAGATGATAGGGATTGTTACCTTATGTATACACTGTCCAATTATGATAACCTCTATGCTTTTGAACTTCCTGATGTCTCTATTTGATGATATGACCTTTACTCTCTACTTATTCTTATTATTTTAATTCAATTTATTTTATTATTCGGATCAGGGGTGCCTCTAGTCATTGTGTCACTCCAGGCGAGAAAACCTGTGGCGCCACCCCCCCAAGCCCCTCCCACCCCAGGAAAATAATCATAATGCAGCATCGTTTCACCAGAAAATAATCATAATGCGGCAGTGTTTCATCAGAAAATAATAGTAATTATCGTAATTCACCAGAAAATAATCGTAATGTGGCAGTGTTTCACCAGAAAATACACTTATTGCATCAGCATTTCACCAGAAATTAATCATAGGGCAGCAGCGTTTCACCAGAAAATAATCGTAATGGGGCAGCGTTGTCAGAAAATAATCGTAATGTGGAAGCGTTTCACCAGAAAATACACGTAATCCAAGCAGAGGGAAAGAGTAGAGAGGGAGAGGCAGCATAAGATGTGAGAGGGGGGTAGAGGAACAGAGAGGGGGAGGGATAGACAGCATAAGATGGAAGAGGGTGCAGAGGAACAGAGAGGGGTAGAGACAGCATAAGATGGAAGAGGGGGCAGAGGAACAGAGAGGGGAGAGGGAGAGACAGCACAGCACTAAAGCACAGGTTTACAGCTTTACCAGCCTACAGCCTAACCAGCTTTCAAAGAAAACTCTAGTATCAAAAGAGCAGGGCACATTCTAGCAGTTATAACAGTACTGGGAGTCTGCACACAGGACAGGAAGTGTTCTTAGCAGCCTGCCTGCATACCTTCTCTTCTGCCTGTGCATGCAGCTTATCATCTCTGGAGTAGTGATGGGTCGTTCGCGAACGAGCCGGCTCTTTGCTGCGAACGACAAGAGCTGGTTCTCAGTTTTGAAAGAGCCGATGCCTCAGCCGCCCCACAGAGCTCTGCTTTGCTCTGCAATAAAGGGCGCTGAGGCATGTTGGGAGATGTAGTCCTCCTCTTGCAGCTTGTAGGAGTGTATGGGGCGGAGCAGAGCAGTAGCAGGAGGGATTGCCCCAGTCAGAGAAGCAGTCTGGAATTGTCATGGAGACGGGGGCGGGGCTTTTACTCCGATTCTGAGTGGTGTTTAGTGATATTTAATGAAGAGCCGATTCAGAGCCATAAGAGCCGGCTCTTTAATGGGAGCCGATTCAGAAGAGTCGATTCTCTGAAAAGAGCCGGAATTCCCATCACTACCCTGGAGCAGAAACTTCCCTTCTCCCGGGCTGTGTTGCTGTCTTGTGCGGGGGCGGGGCTCCAACACGGACACATCACATTTTTTCTCTCTGTGACTGCATCTGTCCCCTGGCTGTCTCGCTCCAGTGTCTGTGTGCAGCCAGTGACACAGGTGGGGGGTCAGACTGTCGGGGGCATAAGCTGGCTGGCCGCTGGCTCCTGGTTTGACTGGCGTGGGGCGGAGTTAAAGGCTGGGCCACACGAGGTAAACACTTTACCTGTGTGGCTACTGAGAAGAAGGGGCACGGCTTTAAAGAAGGAGCCTGGCAGAGAAGAGCAGTATTGATTGCTCTATTGGCTGGGGAGAAGTGGAGGTGGAGGCACTGCTGAGCACATGGTAGCGTGCCGAGCACCGGGGACTGAGTCGGGAGGTAATATAATATAAAAAAAAAACATGGTCACAGTAGCAGCGGCGGGGGAATGCGCCTCACCACCTCATGGCGCCCCAGGCAACCGCCTATACTTGCCTGGTGGGTGAGACGCCCCTGATTCGGATGAATATATTTTGCATAGGTTTAATCTTTTGAGGTTATATATCACTTTTATGTTATCACGTCAGCATATTTTGGCAGAATATTCTGTCTATGTGCTGTTTAACACTGAGTGGAGGGCATTTTTGTCCCTGTAGTCCGTTTTTTCAAAGATGGCCGCCGCTTTGACTCAGGGGATTATGGGTTATGTAGTCAGTAAGAGAGAAGATGGCCGCCGCTGTTAACAGGGGGATTCTGGGTTATGTAGTCCTTAGTCAGCAGGTGGGGGACGCAGTGCGGTGAGTCTATCTGCGCACTGTGGCTTGATAACGGGGTCACCTATGTTAACCTGAAGGGGGGGTCAGACTCTATAAAATAGTAGATTTAAATGCTGGAGTAATTTGGGTATTGTTTTGTATACACCCGTAATGCGGAAGTAGCCGCAAAGCAGTATGGGTATTGTAGTCCAAAACGGACAGCCTATTGTATCAGCTGCCTGGCTATGACAGCAGCGGCAGCAGCGAATGAATCCAGCCGAGGCAGCTGGTCATGTGATAGAGGTGGAGAGTATATAGAGCGTCCCTCAGCTCTGAATGGTCGAGCCCCTGATGAGTCATTGGACGAAACTAGTAGGGCGGAGCCTAAGGAGCTGAGGAGACGCTGGAGGATCCTGTGCTGTGTTTTTATATGCGCATGTTTTACTGCAAAATTTGCAAGTGCACTACTTTTTACTACTTATTAAAATCAAACGGAATTATGCTATGGTCGGCTTTGTTTGAGTCCTAGGATGCTCTTTACCCCAAGTATTGAAGTTAAAGCTATATCAACACGCTATACTGCTGGTCTGTTGCGGGTCGGCCAGTGCATCTGGTGAGCGCCCTGTGTATCTATGTTGGTGGAAGCACGTTGGGTGGCACTGTTGTGGAAAGGGGTGCACTGGTGATAATACTAAGACCCATTTAAACGGTATCACACTATTGCATTTTCCTTGTCTTATTCTGAGTATACGATTGGATGCCCGGAGAGGCTGGTGGAGTGACCGGAGGAACCTTTGCTGGCAAGGCCAAAAACGCTGATTGCTTATCTGAAAGGATTGGCCAACCGATCTGGTGAGCGTATATTGATAAGCGCTGTGACAGGATTTGGCCAATTTCTCTGGAGGGAGTTTTTACAGTGAAGAACATATACTTATGAAATGTGGATGAACTTTTTTTTTGGACGGCATTAGGCATACCCCAAAAAGGACATTTGAGCATTAGGCAGCAATAGTGCTGTGGTTTATGTTAACTGTTGATCGCTCTGCTTTTATGTTTTAATAATGTGGCGGCAGCCCCAGGACCACCTAACACCGTTTGGCGTCAGGTCCTGGGGCGGTGTTTTGCAAGCGATCGCGCACGCATCACCCACCATTCAGTGCGGCCCCCCTTCGTCATCAGCCCACCGGCCAATTAGCACCGCCGGCAGGCTGTAGCATTACGATCTGCCCAGTAGAAATAGTACAATACAAGTTGTTTAGTAAACAACCTGTATTTTACTGGCTGCCTCCTCCTCTGGTGGTCCCTTTGCTCGATCAACCACCAGAGAGCACGGCAGCCCTGTGAGTAATTACACGCACACGCATTTTTATTTTTTCTGATCGCCCCCCCCCCCCCCCCCGTGCATTGTTTACACCCGACCTTCCCCCCTTATCACCCACTGTCACCACCTGTCACTCACCTATTAGATCAGGCCCTAATCAGCTCCCTGTAAGCTCCTGATCTCATACCACCCCCGCCCTCAGATCACCCTTCCCCCCGCTATTGTTAACCTGTGATCTCCCCTCTGTAAGGCCTGTAAACAGCCTTCTTTTCATCCCCTGATCGCCACCTGTCACTCTCACCCATCAGATCAGGCCCTAATCAGCCCTGCAGCTCCTGATCACCCCCCGCATCCTCAGATCCCCTCAAATCCCCCCCACTATTATTAATCTGTGATCTCCCCTCTATAAGGCTTATAAACAGCCTTTTATCACCCCCTGAAAGCTTCCTGCCAGCTTCCTGTGACTGTCACCCGTCTGATCAGGCCCTAATCAGCCCCCTGCGGGCTCCTGATCCCCCCTCCCTGTATTAACAGGCCAGTTAGTTAGGTTAGGCCCCTTTGTTATGTAGTTATCATCAGTTAGCATTCAGTCCACCATACCGCAGTCACTAATTAGTCGCTGATTAGCGTCACACTGTCGCTAATCAGCATTGGTACTATATAGTATCTGTAAGTGATCAGTACTGATCGCAGTCAGATCTATATCAGTATGTTAGGGTCACCTTAGAGTAGGCTACACTAAAAACACAGTGTTTGCCCGATCAGGCCTGATTGTTCGGCCACACTTGCGTTCAGCCCACCCCATCGCAGTGACATAATTTTTTTTCTGATTACTTCACAATACAATACCCCCTAAATTTACCAGTCCAAAATGGCAAAGAAAGGGGTATTCCCTGGAAGAGGCCTACAGGATTCTGGCCCAGTCGGATGTGAGTGATTGGAACTTCTCATCCGAGGAATCATCCAGGTCAGAATACGAACCAGTAGATAGCAGTGGCTCTCTGACCGATAGCGACGATGACGAGGTTGGGGTCCCTGCTACGCCACACAATATATCACCGTCTATCCAAGAAGCTACTTTGCCCAGCCTTTTTGGTGGAAACCAGTCACAGTTTCCGAACTTAAAATCTTTTCGGGCCTTCTTCTCAACATAGGTCTAACTAAAAAGAACGTATTGCGGTCCTGTTGGTCTACACACCAATACATCACATGCCCATGTATTCTACAGCCATTTCCAGGGCATGTTTTGAGAACATCCTGCGCTTCCTGCACTTCAGTGACAACACAACCTGTCATCCAAGAGGCCACCCTGCTTATTATTAGCTCCACAAAATTCGGCCCCTCATACACCACCGGTTATCGAAATTTGCAGATGCTTACACCCCCGAACAGAAAATCTGCATAGACGAGTCCTTAGTACATTTTACCTGGCGCCTTGACATTAAGCAGTACATCCCACGCAAGCGTGCCCGGTATGGGGTCAAGCTGGGTAAGGTCTGTGAAAGGGCCACAGGCTATACATATCGTTTTAGGGTCTATGAGGGAAACGTTGGAGCCGGTCAGATGCCCTGACTACCTGGGATGTAGTGGCAAGATTGTGGGGGACTTGCTGTGACCCTTGTTCCAGAAGGGGTACCATTTATATGTGGACAACTACTACACAAGTGTGGCCCTCTATCAGCATTTACAAATAGTCAGAATTCGCTGCTGTGGCACCGTGCGACCTAGTCACTGGGGCTTTCCCTAATGGCTCACTAGTACCCGACTTGCACGGGGGGAGAGGGCTGCCTTGTGTTCAGAAGACTTTCTCGCTGTGAAATGGAAGGACAAGAGGGAAGTTTATCTTCTGTCCACCATGGAATTAGAAAGTGTCTGTTTATTTGATTCAATTGGCAATTTACAACAGTTTTGTTCTCTACAGTAAGGCTGGGAGAACAGGATCCTTCCTTCAATTTCAGGAAGAGATCGTGTTGGAACTCATGTATCCAGGAGGGGCCGTGCCCCAACCCCCAGATGTCGTTAGCCTGCTACATGAAAGACACTATCTGTATGTCTTTACAGGTACCCCATCTCACCGTTCCCCAAAAAAATGGTGTCGTGTCTGCAGGAGGACTGGAAAAAGGCGTGACACCACTGTTTTATGTCCCACCTGTCCTGACCAGCCTGCCCATGCATAGGGGAGTGTTTCAAGAAGTACCACACGCGAGAGTAGGGAACGCGAGACACAGTAGTAGGCAAACAAAGGTCTCTCAGGGCTCTTTTACACTGGCACGATGTGTTGCGGCAAATTGCCTAGCAGTTCCCACTACGCCGGAAGTGGTTGACTTAACGCTAGTGCACACCTACGTTACTGCATGGCTCCTGCGGCGATTTGCGTTGGCCCGGATGGTGATGCAAATTCTACTTCCTACTTGGCCAAATGCCAGACAGGGAATAGCATGTACTAACGCGGTATTCCCTGAAGGTCTGTTTTTGGTGGTGCGGCGGGCGCGACCCACTGGATACGCCAATATGTAGTGTGAAACAATGCATCAGGTTTTGAGAGACCCTAATCCACAGGGCTGCCAGGAACCTCTCCTTTCACTTGGAATAAAGTGCATAGTATACTTCACCACATGAATGGAAAAAAGTGCATGACCCGTATGCCCAATATAAGGAGTATAGCAGAAACTCCTAATACTGGCCATACATGTAATGATTGCGGAGACCCTAAAATGCCAGGACAGACCCCACAAATGACCCCATTTTTAAAAAAAAAGAAGACACCCCAGGGTATTCGCTGAGAGTCATGGCGGATCGTTCATATAATATATATATATATATATATTTTGTCACAAGTTAGCAGAAATTGATTTTTTTTTTGTGACAAAAAATAAAATGTTTTATGAACTCACTATGCCTCTCATGGAATACCTTGGGGTGTCTTCTTTCCAAAATGGGGTCAGTTGTGGGGTGTGTTTACTGTCCTGGATTTTTTTTTTTTTGGGGGGGGGGGCTAAATTGTGAGCACCCCTGTAAAGCCTAAAGGTGCTCATTGGACTTTGGGCCCCTTTGCGCAGCTTGGCAGCAAAAAAAAAGTGTCACATGTGGTATCACCGGAATCAGTAGTAGTAGTAGTATAATGTGTTTTGGGGTGTCTTTCCACCCATGCTGGGTGCGCCAGGAGGAACAATAAATTTGGACAAAAACTTGTATAGAAATTTTACTTTATTTGAAAAATTTTACCACAGAAAGTTAAAAATATATTTTTTGACAAAATTCCTGTATTGTTTGGTGAATATAATACAAACTAAACATTGCAGCAGCAATCAAATGGCACCAAAAGAGAGCTGTACAGGTAATCCCCGGTTAACGAACGGCCATCCATGAACCTCTAACCACACTACCATTCGCTTTACCTCTCAAGCCCGCTATCTGGGTGTCACCCTGGACTTCGCACTCTCCTTCACTCCCCACATTCAAAACCTCACAAAGTCCTGCAACTTCCACCTTCGTAACATCTGTAAGATTCGCGCTTTCCTGACCTCTGCCACCACCAAACTCCTCATCCATGCCCTCATAATTTCCCACCTTGACTACTGCAATGCCCTTCTGTCTGGTCTCCCCATGACCCGAATAGCCCCACTGCAGTCCATCATGAATGCGGCAGCCAGAATTATCCACTGCTCCGATCGTTCCACCACGGCGGATCCCCTCCTTGAATCCCTCCATTGGCTTCCTATCCAGTCCAGAATCAGATTCAAGATACTGTGTCTGACCTACAATTCTGTCCACAAAAATTTTGTTGTATGTCACCCCTAAATATTGTCTGTAACCTAAACTAATGTCCAGCGCTGCGTAATATGTTGGCGCTTTATAAATACAATAAATAAAATAAGTCGGAACAATGTGCTATCTCTGTCCCCTGTACCTCCTCTGTGACCCCCTGTGCCTTCAGTGTCTCCCTCTGTGTCACCTCTGCCCTCTGTGCCTGCTTATACAAGTTAAAAGCTACTTTTTCTTTGAATTTTTTAAAATCAATTTTCTCAAAAACTACAAGTCCAATTTGAAAATTGGGGGGGGCTTGTTCCCATGGAAACACTGAATCCATGCCATTTGTATCGGCGGGTCGTTTGTAAGTCAGGCGTTTGTAAGTCTGTATTAGTGACAAGAAAAAGAGGTAAAATTCGTTTGGGTAGCACTGTATATACTCGCATACAAGCCAAGTTTTTGACCCCAAAAAAGTGGCCCAAAAGTGGGGGTCTCGGCTTGTATGCGAGTCATCTTCACCCAGGTTCTGAGTCCATGCCCTCCATTGTTTCCGTGCCTCCTCCTTTGCAACATCGTGAATATGACACAGTGATAGTATGATTGCTGACCTGCTGGTGCCTTCGGTGGAGTGGAGAGAGAAGCAGCATCATGGGCAATGCTGACCTGCTGTGGCCTCGGTAGAGCGGAGAGAACAGCGGCGTCATGTGCTATGCCGGGGATCCCCTTGCCTCTCTGTCTACCGTCACGAACACTGCTGGGGATGACTTCTGTCCCACACTCTGTGTCTGCCTCAGTGCTGGGCATACCCTTGCCTATCTGTCCTGCTCGCCGTGTCTCAAATCTATGACGCCATCTAGTGGCGCCTTAAAACACAACAGGCAGGACAGAGCGGCAAGGAAATGCCTGGCACTGAAGCGGACACAACGAGCGAGACAGAAATGCAAAGGGGTCCCTGGCAATGCACCTGACAGGGAACAGAGGAGCAAGGGGATCCCTGGCATAGTACATGACAGTGCTGCTCTCTCTGCTATACAAAGCCACCAGCAGTTCAGCATTGTCCCTGATGCCCAGGAGTGCATGTGACGCGGAACAGAGAGGCAAATGGATCCCCGGAAAAGCACATGGCGCCGCTGCTCTCTCCGCTCTACTAAAGCCACCAGCAGATCAGCATTGTCCCTGATGTCGCTGCTGCACTCCACCGAAGCCACCAGAAGATCAGCATTGCATGTGATGCCACTGCTCTCTCCACTCCACCAAAGCCACCAACAGGTCAGCAGTCATATTACCACTGTGCCTTTCTTATAATGTTCCACAGGAGGGGGGGTCCACGGATACAGCTGGGGGCTATAGGGCCACATGTGTCCGTGTACTGCTGACATGAAGGGAGGGGAGCTGCCCCATACTGGGGGGAACATCTGGCTATGGGAAGGAAAGCTGCCGAATACTGGGGGAACATTTGGCTATTTATATTGGGGAGAGGCATGCCTCACACTGGGGGCACATCTGGCATTTTTATTGTGAAGGGGCTACACTGGGGAGAGGGGGGCTTATATGCCGGTCAATCGCTTTTTCCAGTTTTTTGAAGTGAAAAGTGGGTACCTCGGCTTATATGCAGGTCGGCTTATATGCGAGTATATACGGTAATTTGTATGACCGAGCAATAAACCATTAAAGCTGTGCAGTGCTGAATTGTAAACAATGACCTGGTCACTAGGGGTTTTAAGCCCGTGGTTCTCAAGTGGTTAAGGCCTCTTTTGTACGGGCAGTTGATAGGCAGTGAAATGCCTCTCAAACTCTCACAAGTGCTTGCTGCAGCCTGGTATCTACTCACTGCTGCCTGGCAACTGCTTGCTGCGCACACTGTTCAGCTGCCCGTGGAAAAGAGGCCTAACCCTTTGACAGGAACATCTACGGCCTTTTAGTGCTGTGCCTGTTTTAAAGTGAACCTAAAGTCAGGAATAAAAAATGAGTTTAACTCACCTGGGGCTTCCCTCAGCCCCCTGAAGCTGATCGGTGCCCACGCTGACTCCATCAGATGTCCCTGGACCGGCCGGCAGCAACTTCCGGTTTCGCCGTCACCGGCCGACAGGCTGGGAACGCGAGTGATTCTTCGCGTTCCCAGCCAGAATAGCGCCCCCTATGCTGCTATTGCGGCCTCCCTATGCTGCTATAGCAGGATAGGGGGCGATATTCTGGCTGGGAACGCAAAGAATCACTCGCGTTCCCAGCCTGTCGGCCAGTGACGGCGAAACCGGAAGTTGCCGCCGGCTGGTCCAGGGGCATCTGATGGAGTCAGCGTGGGCACCGATCAGCTTCAGGGGGCTGAGGGAAGCCCCAGGTGAGTTAAACTCATTTTTTATTCCTGACTTTAGGGTCACTTTAAATGAAAAGGGAGTCCCTGAGTTACAAACACCCGACTTACGAATGAACCACCAGTACGAACAACCTGAGAAAGTGAGAATTTTTTTTTCTTTTTTACAAAAAGACCTAGTAGTTTTTGAGAAAATCAATTTTAAAATGTTCAAAGAAAAAATGTTTTTTAAGCTGGAAAACATTTTACTGCGGTACACTGAGGGTACGGGGAACAGAGATGACACTGGAGGCACGAGAGAGCAGAGGTGACACAGAGGGGGGACACTGGAGGCACGGGGCACAGAGGAGGTACAGGGTACAGAGATGGCACAGTGTTTCGACTTATGGAGGGATTTAGTTTTATAACAAACCTACAGTCCCTATCTTGTTTGATAACTGTGGACTACCTGTACAGTAATATTTTTTTTTCCTTTTATGTTAGATTTAGTTCGAAACAAAAAAAAAATACTTAAAACAAGAAATAGAAAATAATTAAAGGGGTTCTTTCGCGAAAAAAGTAGGCAGTTAAAAATGTGACAGATGACAGGTTTTGGCCCAGTCCATCTTTTTAAGGGGGATTCTCAGGGCTTTCTTTGTTTTCAACAGCATTTCCTGAACAACAGTTTAACTGCCAAAATAGCAAGATACCAGCCGGCCTCCCTAATCACTTGCACACTATTATGTCAGTTTGATCTTGCAACTGTTGTTCAGGAAATGCTGTTAAAAACAAAGAAAGCCCTGAGCATCCCCCTTAAAAAGATGGACTGGCCCAAAACCTGTCATCTGTCACATTTTTTAACTGCCTACTTTTTTCGCGAAAGAACTCCTTTAAATAACACCTGAAGTGAGAGGAATCTAGAGGCTGCCATATTTTTTTCTTTTGAAAGGAAACCAGAGACATCAATATAGAAAGATTTGATACTTACCTGGGGCTTTTTACAGCCTCCTCGCCATCCTCCCACGGTCTGCCGTTCAGCGGCAATCAACCCCGGTAACTGGCTTAGTCGTGTCAGTCAGGGTGTTCTGCACATGCGCAGGAGGTCCACACATTTGGCCAGACTTTATATCTTTAATTCCATACTTTGCTTGCTGGTGGTGATGTGCATCTGGACAGTGGTGCTTCTGCTGTTTGCTAGTAAGTGAGCTTTGTACACACAGCCTGGATGGTAATTATACAGTCACTTGTAGCAGTTTGATTTTAAAGGACACCTGAAGTGAGAGGGGTATGGAGGCTGCCATATATATTACCTTTTAGGCTGCTTTCACAGTTAGACGGTACAGGCGCACGTTAGTGCAGCCTGTAACGCAGCCCACCACACAGTAATGTAAAGTCAATGGGCTGTTCACAGTGCCCATGTTGCGTTACATTGTAACGCAGCACGTCAAGTTAAAGTACTGCGTGCTGTACGTTATAAGCGGCTAAGCCGCGTTAGACTGTATGCACATGCTCAGTAGTGTTGTCTCCCCTCCTCGGCCAGCCACATGGCCAATTAATATTCACTGCGCAGTGTGACGTGCAGTGTTTACATCCTGGAGCGGCCGCTCTGTGCGGTGATTGGCTGGCGGGACCACGTGATGACGCATGCGTCCAAGAGTACGCATCACGGCATCACGGACGCCAGAGTGAGCTGCACAACGCGGCTCAGTCTGACGTCCACATCCAACACCACCAGGCGTTGCGTTAAGGGCACGTTATGCGACCATAACGTCCCCTAAAACGCAACGTCCTGGTGGGAAAGTAGCCTTAAACAATGCACAATACCTGTTTGACTTGCTGATTCTATAGGCTCATACACACATCCAACAAACCTGCCCAATTGTCGTCTTATTTTGGTCTGTTTGACGATTAGATGAGCGACTGATAACATGTGGTTTGCCTGATCCATCTAATTGGTCAGTTCACACAGCTATTGTCTTGATATTGTGCAGCCGGCTACGTGTGTCAATTGATCAGAGTGCGCTTGTTTTGAATGAGGCCATGTCTTGCAGTCCAATGTTTTGCTTGCGCACTCACTAGGTAAATGAAGATCAGATGTTTCTGACTGAAGTCTGTCTGGACCGTTAGCAGCCGCTGGCCTATGGTCCCTGCATGGTGCAGTGGACTACCTCAAGGTCGTCTTTACTGCGCCTGCGTGAAGCGCCGCTGTCAATCAAGCTCACGTTGTCCGCAGCGTACTTTGCAGACACAGAACTACTGTCTGCTGCTGTGCTCTGCTATCCTATTGTGACTTCAAAGTCCTCATCCCGCTCTTGGTGTTTGTTCTAGCTTATCTGCCTGTGTTCATCCTGTACAGTGTAGAGCGATAGTATGTTGCTTTGTTGTTTACTGTATTTTTTATTATATTTTTTTTGGCTTGTTCTTGTTTATTGCTGCACTATTTTCAGTTAATATTTGTACACTATTTGCTTTCCTGGATCTCTGTTTGTACTGCAAGTAGTGATTCATTGTTGTGCAGTCTTAACATCTTTATGGAACAGCACAACACTGACCCTATATGGTAGTAGAATAAGCAGAGTGTCAACCAAATATAACACAATAATCACTATATAATAGGTCAGCCTGATCCTCCCAGAATGAAAGGTGAATATATTCTTCTGACTCACACAAAAAATGAGCAAAAGTGCATTGGTGCTAGCACTAATAATAATACACACAAGTAGTGAAATAAATAAATAAAGAGAATGGAGTGGGGGGATAAACCCACTCACAGAGCACCTATGCAGCCAGAGAAAAAGTGCCTGTAGTGCCAGCAGCAATGTAGGAAAGGGTGTCGCTCTGAGTAGCAAAGTGCTTACGTGTTAAAGTGCTTGAGGATCAAGGATGGCTGAGGGACAGCACCGCAGGAAAAGCCTTAGTGCACCAAGTGGGCCACGTTCCCGCTTCAGGAGAGGCCTCAGGCAACCACTAATTGCGCATGGGGGGGGAAATAAACCTGTCCCCACTCAGGCTAAAAAGTCACTCTCCGTAGGCAGGAAAAAAGGGTGATCACACCCATCCCCGGGTGGATATATAGGTACTTTTGAAAGATATAGAGGTGCCAGTAAGGATAAAATATATTAAAAAGTACAGTCTAAAATGCGGACATCGGCGGCCATTTTCTTGTAGCCATCTAACTACAGACGGGAAGAAGCAGGAAGAGAAGACGCCTGTGAAGGAGGAGCCGCCAGGTACAAGGATAGAGGAAGCGGCCGCCAGCTCAGAAGGATACATGAGCGGCGGCCGCAGGAAGGTAGGGGAAACAGGCTGGCCACCACATGGAGGCAACTATACTAGCTACCTACACCGGAGGGGGGCAGCTATATTACCTATTCTGCGGCAGCTATACTACCTATGCTGGGGCATCTATACTACCCATACTGGGGCAGCTATACTATCTATACAACACGTTACAGATAAAACACAGCAGTACAGTTCCACCCCTAATACACATCCAATTGTAAACACGACAAATTGGGGCTTTAAATGAACAAATATTCGTCCAGAGAAGACCACCGTCCACACTTCCGCATCACCACGGACGGTGGTCTTCTCTGGACGTTGGTCCACCTGGTGTTGGTCTTCATATCTCTACAGATTGTGGTCTGTGGTCTTCTTTTGGATCCACATGTGATGTACATGTATACTGAATGCCTCTGAGGAAGCGATCTTTGATCGTGAAACACGTGTCAGGCAATCGGTTTGGTTGTTATTGAGAGTTCTGGAAATGATGTCTACCTGTGTGTCCATTACTGTGAAGACCTTTTTGATATGAAGAAATAAAAGACGAATATTTGTTCATTTAAAGCCCCAATTTGTCGTGTTTACAATTGGAGCTATACTATCTATGCTAGGGCAGCTATACTACCTATGCTGGGGCAACTATACTACCTATGCTGGGGCAGCTATACTAGCTACCTATACTGGGGCATCTATACTACTCCTACTGGGGCAGCTATACTACCTATACTGGGGCAACTATACTAGATACCTATACTGGGGCATCTATACTGGGAGCAACTAAACTATCTACCTTTAATGAAGCAAGTGTACTACCTATACTGGGGGCAACTATGCTAGCTACCTATACTGGGGCAACTATACTACCTATACTGCAGGTAACTATGCTAGCTACCTATACTGGGGCAACTATACTAGCTAGCTACCTATACTAAGGCAACTATACAGGTCCTTCTAAAATTTGCATATTGTGATAAAGTTCATTATTTTCTGTAATGTAATGATAAACATTAGACTTTCATATATTTTAGATTAAATACACACAACTGAAGTAGTTCAAGCATTTTATTGTTTTAATATTGATGATTTTGGCATACAGCTCATGAAAACTAAAATTCCTATCTCAAAAAATTAGCATATCATGAAAAGGTTCTCTAAACGAGCTATTAACCTAATCATTGGAATCAACTAATTAACTCTAAACACCTGCAAAAGATTCCTGAGGCTTTTAAAAACTCCCAGCCTGGTTCATTACTCAAAACCGCAATCATGGGTAAGACTGCCGACCTGACTGCTGTCCAGAAGGCCATCATTGACACCCTCAAGCAAGAGGGTAAGACACAGAAAGAAATTTCTGAACTAATAGGCTGTTCCCATAGTGCTGTATCAAGGCACCTCAGTGGGAAGGAAAAGTGTGGCAGAAAACGCTGCACAACAAGAAGAGGTGACCGGACCCTGAGGAAGATTGTGGGGAAGGACCATTTCCAGACCTAGGGGGACCTGTGGAAAGAGTGGACTGAGTCTGGAGTAGAAACATCCAGAGCCACCGTGTACAGGCGTGTGCAGGAAATGGGCTACAGGTGCCGCATTCCCCAGGTCAAGCCACTATTGAACCAGAAACAGCGGTAGAAGCGCCTGACCTGGGCTACAGAGAAGCAGCACTGGACTGTTGCTCAGTGGTCCAAAGTACTTTTTTCAGATGAAAGCAACTTTTGCATGTCATTCGGAAATCAAGGTGTCAGAGTCTGGAGGAAGACTGGGGAGAGGGAAATGCCAAAATGCCTGAAGTCCAGTGTCAAGTACCCACAGTCAGTGATGGTCTGGGGTGCCATGTCAGCTGCTGCTGTTGGTCCACTGTGTTTTATCAAGGGAAGGGTCAATGCAGCTAGCTATCAGGAGATTTTGGAGCACTTCATGCTTCCATCTGCTGAAAAGCTTTATGGAGATGAAGATTTCATTTTTCAGCACGACCTGGCACCTGCTCACAGTGCCAAAACCACTGGTAAATGGTTTACTGACCATGGTATTACTGTGCTCAATTGGCCTGCCAACTCTCCTGACCTGAACCCCATAGAGAATCTGTGGGATATTGTGAAGAGAAAGTTGAGAGACGCAAGACCCGACACTCTGGATGAGCTTAAGGCCGCTATCGAAGCATCCTGGGCCTCCATAACACCTGAGCAGTGCCACAGGCTGATTGCCTCCATGCCACGCCGCATTGAAGCAGTCATTTCTGCAAAAGGATTCCCGACCAAGTATTGAGTGCATAACTGAACATAATTATTTCAAGGTTGACTTTTTTTTACTGTATTGCATTTGGTTTTCTAAGGTTTTGTACAGAGTGGTGCACTTGTGATCTTTCACTGTGTTTGTACTGTTTTCATTTGTAGGAACATCAACTCCAGATATGGCTAAACTAATTGGAAAGAAATGGAGGGCACTTTCAGACGTTGAAAAACAAGTAAGCAAAATCTGGAAAATAAGATAAAGATAATGAACATTGTCTTTAAGCCTCATCTACAAGGTACAATTTTCCATCAGACCAGCTGGTGATCTGATAAGAAATTGCATCGTGTGTAGGCATCCAAATTGTTTCTGGTCAATTTTGCGATAGATTTTGCATTGATAGTACCCAAAACCTATTGCAAAATCTATTGCAATCCGATCTGACTGGTTGGAAATTATCTAATAGATCCGTCTATCTGACAAAAAATTGTACCGTGTAGACGAGGCTTAAAGTGGATCCGAGATAAACTTTTACTCATTGCATAATTGTGTTCTTTTCATATAGTTTATAGGGCATTCCTCAAATCCCTTTTTGTTTTGTTTTAATGCTCGAATTCCGTATAAACTAAACAAGCCTTGCCCACAGCTCCTTTTGTGCCATGGCAAGGGCTTATGGGAGCTCAGTCTGGGCAGGAGGAGAAGGAGGTTACTAGCCACTGGTTTTAGAGGCAGAGGGGAGGAGGAGAGGGGACTGAATTTACACGTAGGCAAGCTGATAGGCACATAGGCAAGCTGATAGCATCTCCAGCCCTCAGCCTGTGACAATGTGACAAACAGAACAAGGCTGCCCTCATTGTATCACAGGAATAAACTTTTGAAGCCGTTTGCAGCTGGATATGCTGTGTAAACTATCTAAACTTTAGATAAGATATATAGACAAGTTACTTGAATCTGCTTTAAAGAGTAACTGTCAGGCTGCAGAAGCTAATTTAAACCTCTATTCTCCTGTGTTAAACAGTTTAGAAGGAAGCCATAAAGCCATTAGTGAAGATAAAAATCTCAGTTACCTTTGATGTGTGCTTATCAGAAAGGCTGTTATAGACCCATAAGGACGCAAGCCGCATACTAAACTGCAAAGCATTCTGGGGCCCTCCCCTCGGCTGCTAATGAGACGTTACAGCAGCTTGTAATCAGTCCAGCGCGTAGCACTGATAAATCTCCGGGCAGAGTACACTGCAGGAGTCACCTATTGTTCCTAGCCACATGGCTCTTTAATATTCACTGCACACTGTGTTGTTCAAGTACGAGCTTATCTGTGATCAGGAAGCAGGCAGGACATGACGACACATTTGACAAAAAAACATGGAGCCTGCCATGAGCTGTCAGGAGCATCTATCTCTGCATATACTATATACAAATTCTGTGAAATCCAAACGTGGACAGTGAAATGCATATGTAATGTAAGTACAGCCAATCTTTAGCTACTGATATATGTGTTTATTTTCTCTGAGACCTTATACCTAACAGCTCCTCTTTAAGACTATACCAACTCTCACCTTCACTCCACTACACCACTTCACCAACACTCAGCTACAAGTACACTCACCAACCCTCCACTAAACCTACCCTCACCTACATTCTACTTAACCTACACTCACCCACATTCCACTACACTTACATTTGTCGGGCAAATTAAGGCATGGTTATGATGATGTCACACAAACTGTGACTTATGATATCAAAATAATTTAAGATTCCTTATCGGCAGGAGGATTCACAAATCATTTGTTTTCTGATATACAGATATGCCCGCTTTATGAGTTCTTTATCGAACTATTCCCATTATATTGGTACAAATATGAAAGAATGCAAACAAAAAATAAAATAATTTATTAATACAAATATATGAATTCAATAAAAGAATGCAAATCCAGTATACAATATTTCCGGTTGTAAGCTTATTTCTAAAGAATCAAATCACAATTTAATCATCAAATAATACCCTGCAACAATAGGCTTGATAGAAAACCCTTTTAAAATTTGTCTAGCCACGCAATACCGAATGTTGAATATTAACCACTTCCGGATTCCGGGTGGTTTGGCTGATCTGTGCTGCGGGGGCTCTTCAGCCCGCAGCACAGATCAGAAATCGGGCAGGGCGATCAGACTTCCCCCTTTTTTTCCCCACTAGGGGGATGTCCTGCTGGGGGGGTCTGATCGCCGCCGCGCTGCTGTGCCTAGCGGGGGGGGGGGGCTCCTCAAAGCCCCCCTCCGCAGCGCTAGTCCTCCCTCTGCCTCCTTCCCTCTCTCTCCCGTCCCCTGTGTGGATAGGATAGGCTTTAGCCTATCAGATGCCAGCGATCCCCGGCCAATCAGAGGCCGGGGATCGCCGATCTCCGTCACGTATGTATGTAAACAGCGGGGAAGATCTTCCCCGCCTGTTTACATTTACCCTGCGAGCCGCGATCGGAGGCTCGCAGGGTGTTCACGGAGACACCCTCCGTGAACTGACATGGAACGGCCGCTTATTCGAGCGGCCGTTTCCATGGAAACCGCTTCAGGATTCAGGGGCGTACATATGCGTACGCAGAATCCTGAAGTGGTTAATAAGCAATAGACTAAAGATAAAACCTTAGAGCATATATATGAATGAACGATGTCAGATAATCATAAAAGGGCGTGTTTACTACCCCATTCACTATGAGACATATAAAGGCAATATGTCTGACCTAGCTTGCATTTGCAATACTACAGAACAGTACATTCTATAGCCAGTATTCAGCTTCACACAAACTAGCTAATCTAACCTGCAAAGCAAGATTTAGCTAGAAAGATAGGAAAACCTGCAATGGGAAAACAAAGTACTAAATGACCTGGCCTGCTTTTTGAGGAATTCCTCACCCTGATCTCAAACTTCTCAATTAAGTCACGGTCTGGGACTCTTGGTTTTATTTATTAATATCTAAAAATGATTATATTCTCAAATCCTGGGATATTGCTAATTTGCAACGTCCAGAAACACCCATCGGAGAATGAAGATGTGTAACAGTAAATAATTAACCAAGATTCAACCCATAACTTATTTGGGATTAATGCAATTAAAACGTATATTTACCAAGCATATGGTTATGTGGAATTCCTCCAGGCCTTGGTCAGTCTCCCAGATAGGTGTCTCTTTGGGTGTGCTACTTTTGGTGTGTGTTTCTGATGACTAGGCCCTGTTATTTTATGTCCCACCATTATCTATAAACCTGCCTTAAGGATTAGATCTTCAACCAATCAGCGATCAAATATGTGTTCCTTCAAATTACATTTTAACTTAGGAAAGGGGAAAAAATGGATTCCCATTTTTTTTAATGCAATATTGACTTCTGTTCCATGAAGTAACAATGAATAAACCCCTTGTAAATAGAATGTATTGGGGAATACACAAAGCTGATTAGAATTAGTTACAGACACCGTTGTCCCTCTTCCTTGGGACTCTTGCAATATCTACTTAGAGCTTAATAATTAAGTCTTGGCAAGACTTCCAAGCTTTTAGAAATAAGAATTTAACATTAAACAGCATTTCTCTAGCATAATGCTGACAATACATTCTGAAATAATATGATCTCAATATGACTGTGGGGAAAGTAATATCATCCACTCTCATTATTATGTGAAGAACATATGCTTGTTCTTACCGTAGGACATATACATGCACACACACATACCCCCAACAGGCATGTCTCATACAGGCTATCACAATACATCACAGAATTAAATTCACATAAGAGACAGGATATCATTTATATTTAATGTCTATTCCATATGAGCGCATTATTGATGATCTGCATTGGATTAAGGCCAGTAGCAACTTATGCGTTGATGTGACACATTTCTCATGAGTGTCCACTTGTACTTATGTCTGGCTGGTAATAATTAATAATGTAATGTGGGCTTTATCGTTGTGTATATATATATATATATATATATATATATATATATATATATATAGCAATTATAATTGGGCACATGCTGACACATGATCTTATGGAGCATTTCTAATTCCTGTTCTCTGTTTACATATGAGGGATTTCAATGTAGCATAATCTCATATATTATATCTAATATGATATATCTATATATCATTTCTAATGTGAAAAGGTTGACAGTATAGACTTATATCATTTTTATTCAGCCTAATGCATTCCTTTTTTAGGTATGACTTGTACTTTGCAATCAGCAAATACTGGCTAGCATCTATTCAGGGCTTACTTTAGGTAAACTGACTCTTTTTAAGCTTCTGCAATCTTGAAACAAAATTGTACACACGTCTCTCCAGACAAACTGACTCAATGGAAAGATATACAGTACTTTGAAAAACATGTTGCTTCATGGAACCTGGGATTTATCTACTTTAAAATAAAATTGGAATTAGATAGAATATTCAAATAATTCATCTAACTATAATCACACTACTAAAGACAATGGTGAATCATAGAATCTTATGTTACAACAGAAGTTAATTATGTTTCTATTAACCCATAATCTCAATTAATTGTTCATTTATTTAAATGCAACACACTCACACCCACACTCCACAACACTTACACTCACCCACACTCCACTCTATATACACTCCACTCTATCTACACTCCACTCTATCTACACTCCACTACACCTACTCTCATTTACACTCCACGACAACTATTCTTATCTACACTCCACTACAACTGCTCTCATCTGTACTCCACTACAACTGCTCTCATCTGTACTCCACTACACCTACACCCACATCCACTACACCTGCACTCACTCATACTCCACTCTATCTACACTCCAGTACACTTAGGCCCGGGTCACATTAGCGGTCGCCGTCCGGAATCGCCGTGCCGGAGCCGGACCGCATGCAGAACGGACGGAACGGACGCATGGCATAGCAATGAAAGCCTATGCGTCCGTTCACATGCGTCCGTTTCGTCCGGACCGGATCCGGACCGGATCCGGACTCCGGCATAAGACCCAACATGCGCTATTTTTTGGTCCGGCTCCTCCGGCAGCCGTATCCGGAGCGGAGCCGGACTGCACCATCCGGCCAATACAAACCAACGAGAACCGGAGAGCGCACAACACACTGGCTAAAAATCCGGATGTTCTACCCCACTTCCTATGCGTATTGTAGCGGCGATTTTGGATGGGGACACATGGGCAAGCATTTTGGAGTGGAGTAGCAGTGACTTTAAACGTGCTGGAGATGTTGGCAGTATGTCGGAGGTGGAGGTGAGTGCTAAACAGCGGAGGGCCTGATTCCACAGGTCCACCTTCTGCTGACCTCCCAGACCCCAACATTTTTATTCGGTTTCTACTATCTTTTGCCAAACGGATCCGGATCGCATCCTGATGAACACCTGATGCAACCTGACCGGATCCGCATCGGATCCGGATCAGAACCATACGGTTCCGATCCGGATCCGGTCAGGTCATCCGGACCGTTTGGCAGAGAACCGCAAGTGTGAACCGGCCCTTACTCTTATCTACACTTCACTACAACTACTCTCATCTACATTCCACTAAACCTACACTCACCCACACTCCACTACACCTACACCCACTTATACTCCACTTTATCTACACTACACCTACTCTCATCTACACTCCAATAAACCTACAATCCGTTACTTCACTCATACTCCATTTTATCTACATTCCACTACACCTTCTTCAGTACTACCCAATCTATTTCTGATTGGAGGTGCTTGGTTGCTTGCCAGAGTGGACCATACAAATAACCTGTGTATGGTGACCAGGATATTTCAAACGCTTGCCCCAATCCACCAAGATTCCTCTACTTGCGACCCTCTTCCTCGCCGCACAATCATACTGCACACATGCACAGACAGCCACACTTGCGCTGTAGCATGGAGCCACTTGTACATGATGGAAAAAGCTGAAGATTGTTTAGAGACTCAAAAACACAAAGGAAGGCGATGCTTACTCACCAAGCACCACCTGCTATTTAACTGCTCTGCAGGGTTAAGCCAGTCAGCAAATTTAAATACACAGTGATGTGTTCAGACCTGCTGTACTAAATCCAGCATGAGTTGAACCGAATTACACTATTTCCCCTATACTACAAGGAGACCTTCAATTTCACATTGTATTGTGGTAGAAGGGCCACACATGCAGCTAGTCTCCAGGCCCCGTGCGAGCTGCATTAACTGTAGGATGCTAAAGCTTCAAGCAGAGGCAAGCCGAACGGGAGGCAGGGTGGTAACATCAGGGAGGCAAAGGAAGATTGGGAGAGGCTCTGGACTATCCAGTGGCTTCCACCTAACTTTTGTATGACTTTAGGTTTTCTTTAAGAGCACTGTGTTCTCATACAGCCTTTTTGCTGTACTTACAAGGATGATCCCGTCTGCCTGGGCCAATGTAGAGGCTGGTCACATAGGAAGAGTGTGTGGTATACCATATTTTTCGGACCATAAATCGCGCCTTGGTTTAGAGGACAAATCTATTAAACCTGATGCATCCATGGAGCAGGGGCGTCTTGTGGACCTTTTCCCCCCAAGCTGTCTCTAACCTACTCTGTCTAAGCTACACTGCCCAGTAACACTACACTAACCCCTGCTGCCCCCACCAGCTACACTACACTACTCTAACCCCTCTGCGCCCAACAGCTAAACTACATTGCACTACACTATGTACCCTAATACTTTACTGTAAGCTTTCACCTGAGCCAGTCGCCATGCCCCTCTCCCCCTCACTCTGGTCCTGTCACTCTACACGCACTCTGCCTCCGTCTCCAGCTGCTGCTAATATACATTGCGGCTGCCTGTTGCTATACACACTCTAGTTTTCTGTACGTCCTGGTGGGCTCCATACGTCCTGTTAGTGGTTCCCTCTTACTGCCTGACCCCAGCAGCACAAGTAGACCATATGTCATGTGTGACCCCGTGTATGGGTGTCGTTGTGGTCACGCAGTAATGGGGAGCCACTAACGGGTAGTACGGAGCCTACCAGGAAGTACGGGGGACCGGAGCGTGTATAACAGCAGGCGGAGGCAGATTATAGCTGCAGACGAAGGAGGAGGGGAACGCAGCGGCAGGATGTGGTAAATGCTTCCCTGTGCATTCTACACCACTACAGCACTTTGTACCGTATATTCACGCTATAAAACGCCCTTACTTTTCCCCCCATTTTTAGGAAGGAAAATTGTGTCTTTTAGTCCGAAAAATACGTTAAATTCATTCATTATTTATAGAGACACTTGAAAAGCTGGGTGCCCTTTTCCTTTTTAGCCACTGTTTTGCCTGCTTTGTGCATAATACAGAACGCAGTTATCACCGCCGATGCCTTCCCCGATGCCACAAACCCACCCTAAAACCCCCCACAAAATTTTGGACACCGCAGAATTTTGCCTATGGTGGAGCCCATACTAATATTGGCTACTGCAACAAACACAATTGCTAACCTCCAGCTAGAGCAATATCCTGCCTCTATCTGGCCAGCAGACGCCAGTCAGCCAATCAGGTGTACTGTCATACACCCTTTGCCTGCTGTACCAAATCTAGCAGGAATTACATAAATTAGCATTCAGGTGGGAGGCTTTGGTTGGACGCAATCGTGAATTGCATCATTTACAGGGACACATAGGCACATCTCCCACACGGTCCCCTCCCTAACCACTCACCTGTCAACCGCATCCTAGAAGCTGCAAAAACGAAATTTAAAATCACAAACACTGGTCCACATGACAGCCCAGGGGCCCCAGGTCTCTCTCACTCGCTGGGGCCCCCAAACCACCATGCGACACCTAGAGGGAAGTGTGGGCAAGCCCTGGACCTCTCACCTCCAGGGAACTCACCTTACCACCTCTAAACTGAATGCCAACTGCAACAAACACAATTGCTAACCTCCAACTAGAGCAATATCCTGCCTCTATCTGGCCAGCAGACGCCAGTCAACCAATCAGGTGTACTGTCATACACCCTTTGCCTGCTGTACCAAATCTAGCAGGAATTACATAAATTAGCATTCAGGTGGGAGGCTCTATTGCTCTAGCTGGAGGTTAGCAATTGTGTTTGTTGCAGTTGGCATTCAGTTTAGAGGTGGTGGGGTGAGTTCCCTGTAGGTGAGAGGTCCAGGGCTTGCCCACACTTCCCTCTAAGTGTCACATGGTGGTTTGGGGGCCCCAGCGAGTGAGAGAGACCTGGGGCCCCTGGGCTGTCATGTGGACCAGTGTTTGTAATATTGGCTACTATAAGAAATGTGGGTGCCAGGGCAAACTTCAGCTGCAAAATTCAGACACAGGCAGGCCACCGTCCATTTTATCAGGACCCTCCAGGGCCCACATTTCCCTTAGTACTGTAGCTGATATTAGTATATTTCCACGGCGCCTCTGATATCCAAATTTCCTGTTTCCTATTGACCCCCCTCATTTGTGGGAGGCCAGGAGGGGGGGAGGGGGGGGTGTCCAGGGTAGGGATGGTCAAGGAGATGCAAATAATTTTGAGTTGATGCAGTATTATGTGAATTTATGCAGAATGAAAATGAACCTATGAAATCCTGCTGAGGTAAAATTTGATTTTTAAACTTATAAATTTGCATACACAATTTCCATAATCCTGCATCAACAAGATCATGCAAACAAGAAATCTATGTTTACAACTACAGCATGTCAAAAATAAAAGCTATTCATACTAGCAATACGCAAAGTTCTCCTGGCCCAAGATTTTGTACGCGCATACCCTAAGATATGCAGAAATTATGCACTTCTAATGATAGACGCCGAAAAGGCCTTCGATAATGTTAACTGGAAGTGGTTAGAAGGGGTACTGGATAAGATGAATATCCAAGGGGACATCGGAAATCTAATTAAGGCCATGCATACCAACCCATGCGCTCGTGTTTATACACCAGGTTTCTTATCAGAAACCTTCATGCTAGAAAAAGGGACAAGGCAGGGGTGTCCTCTGTCTCCGCTCCTCTTTAATCTTGCCTTAGAGCCTTTAACTAAGATCCTAGATCAATCTATACCTGGTATGGAAATTGTGGACACGGTGATATCTCATGCCATGTTCGCTGACGATATTTTATTATTTTTGAGAGATCCAGAATCCCAATTAGAGATGACTCTCAATCTAATTAGTGAAATAGGTACCTTTAGTGGTTTCAAGGTGAACGTTTCCAAATGTGAGTTAATGTTCCTGTCACCTCTAGCCCCTAAAACAGGACTAGAGCACCTTCCCGTTAAAATATGCTCTTCATTTACCTATTTGGGCATAAAATTCACAAAGACCCCAATCTCCTATATTCATTGAATTATACTCCATTAATTGCGGACTTAGAACGTCAATTACTAAATTGGGAGAATCTGCCAATTAACTTGATGGGCAGAGCAGTGCTGATTAAGTCAGTCACCTTTGGAAGGTTATTGTACCCTCTTCAAACAATACCCCTCCTCCTGAAGCACTCTGATATACAAGATCTAAACAGGGCGTTTAATAGATTCTTATGGAAAAACAAGAAACCGAGGATAGCCCTTTCTAAGTTGTCATTGCCCAGGGACTGGGGAGAGTTGGCGATCCCAGACATCCGGCGCTACAACTTAGCCTGTCTCACCCGGCATGTGAGGGACTGGTTACACAAAACCAGTATTTATTCCAATTATTCATTGGAGGCATCTTTCTTTGAGCCCTGGTCACTGACTGGATTACTGCATACACCTCAGAGACATATGCCACCAAAACTCAAGAACAGTAGAGTGATTAAGGATACAGTAATGGCATGGCAAGCTTTAAGGAAGTTATAATCGGTCCCTCAACAGATTTCTAAATATATGCCACTATGCGGTCATCCAGGATTTCCAGCTAGCTTGTCACATAAAGGTTTCCTGATTTAGCAGGAGAGGGGCGTGGAGTGCTTGGGACACCTCTGTGATCTACGGGAGGAGAGACTTCTGACTTTTCAGGGAGTTGGAACTAAATTCCATATACCGAACAATAATTTTCTGTATTATGGTCAATTAAGATCTTACGTAATGAGTAAAGTCAGAAATATATCGAATTTAGCCCCTCATATATCTCAATTATCCCTATCAGAAATACATGCCAGACTACAAGAGATTAATTTACAATCAAAGGCTCGGAGAAACCTGTCAAAGTGGGGTAAAGATATCTTGGCAGAGAACTTAGAAGACAAAATCCTAGAAGGGTACAGGGTAATCCACAAAATGATCCCAGGGGAAACATGGAGAGAGTCTCATCTTAAATTAATTCATAGAGCAAAATATGCTTTTAACATTAAGTATCAATCTCCTCCTTCATATTTCTCCCCGAGGTGTCCCAAATGCTCTTTACAATGTGCTAATCTCTTTCATTGTCTTTGGTTATGTCCTATAATTGGTAAATTCTGGAATGAAGTGATTGCCTACATCAAACTTGTATGTAAACTAAATTTAGAGCTGTCACTGCTCCTGCTTCTATTTAACTACTTTGATTCTAATTCTCAGAACACGGGGACAGACAATCAATCCCCACCTGGTCCATGCAAACTGGCTCATTTAATAATCATTGCTGCACGCAAGGTGATTTTTAATAAATGTATTTACCCCAGTACACCTATGGTGTGGGACGTCAAAAAGGAACTAAATCATATTTTCCACCAGAATAAACTAGAAGCTATTATACATAAAGATTAAAAAACTGCAGTTTTTTAAAAAAAAATGGAAACTTAATATTCCCACTCTGACAGCGAAATAAGGGAATTGATGGAACACTTCACTTATACTAAATGGTACCTTATGGAACAGCTACAAGGCACCTTGGGTCGACGTGATATATGTTAAGTGTTAACATATCTTGATATCCGCCCAGAGATGACATATGGGGGGGGGGGTGGATATGGGTATTCGCATAACTTTTTCACCTGTACATTAACCACTTCCCGACCGCCGCATAGACAATTAACGGCCGGGAAGTGGACCCCGCAAGGACCGCCGTATTGAAAAATGGCGGCGGTCCTTGTAGGGGCATGGGCGGCGCGATCGCGTCATTCGTGACCGGATCGCCACATACAAAGTGTATAATACACTTTGTAATGTTTACAAAGTGTATTATACAGGCTGCCTCCTGCCCTGGTGGTCCCAGTGTCTGAGGGACCACCAGGGCAGGCTGCAGCCACCCTATGTCGCAACCAAGCACACTGATTTTACCCCCCCCCTGCCCCAGATCGCCCACAGCACCCCTCAGACCCCCCCCCCCTGCCCACCCCCCAGACCCCTGTTTGCACCCAATCACCCCCCTAATCACCCATCAATCACTCCCTGTCACTATCTGTCAACACTATTTTTTTTATCCCCTCCCCCTGCCCCCTCCTGATCACCCCCCCCACCCCTCAGATTCTCCCCAGACCCCCCCCCCCCCCTGTGTACTGTATGCATCTATCCCCCTGATCACCTGTCAATCACCCATCAATCACCCCCTGTCACTGCCACCCATCAATCAGCCCCTAACCTGCCCCTTGCAGGAAATCTGATCACCCACCCACACCAATAGATCGCCCGCAGATCCGACGTCAGATCACCTCCCAAGTGCAGTGTTAACATCTGTTATCTACCCTAAACACCCACTAATTACCCATCATTCACCCCCTATCACCACCTGTCACTGTTACCCATCAGATCAGACCCTAATCTGCCCCTTGCGGGCACCCAATCACCCGCCTACACGCTCCGATTGCCCTCAGACCCCCCTTATCAATTCGCCAGTGCAATATTTACATCTGTGCTTCCCTGTAATAACCCACTGATCACCTGTCAATAACCTATCAATCACCCATCAATCACCCCCTGTCACTGCCACCCATCAATCAGCCGCTAACCTGCCCCTTGCGGGCAATCTGATCACCCACCCACACCAATAGATCGCCCGCAGATCCGACGTCAGATCACCTCCCAAGTGCAGTGTTTACATCTGTTATCTACCCTAAACACCCACTAATTACCCATCAATCACCCCCTATCACCACCTGTCACTGTTACCCATCAGATCAGACCCTAATCTGCCCCTTGCGGGCACCCAATCACCCGCCTACACGCTCAGATTGCCCTCAGACGCCCCTTATCAATTCGCCAGTGCAATATTTACATCTGTGCTTCCCTGTAATCACCCACTGATCACCTGTCAATCACCCGTCAATCACCCCGTCACTGCCACCCATCAATCAGCCCCTAACCTGCCCCTTGCGGGCAATCTGATCACCAACTCACACCAATAGATCACACGCAGATCCGACGTCAGATCACCTTCCAAGTGCAGTGTTTACATCTGTTCTCTACCCTAAACACCCACTAATTACCCATCAATCACCCCCTGTCACTGCTACCCATCAGATTAGACCCCTATCTGCCCCTAGCGCACTCAATCACCCGCCCACACCCTCAGACCCCAGCCCTGATCACCTTGCCAGTGCATTGCTTGCATCTATTCCCCCCTCTAATCACACCTTGAGACACCCATCAATCACCTCCTGTCACCCCCTAGCACACCTACCCATCAGATCAGGCCCTAATTTGCCCCGTGTGGGCTCCTGATCACTCGGCCAAACCCTCAGATCCCCCTCAGACCCCCTTCTGATCACCTCCCCAGTGCATTGATTGCATCTATTTTCCCCTCTAACCACCCCCTGAGACACCCATCAATCACCTCCTGTCACCCCCCCTAGCACTCCTATCCATCAGATCAGGCCCAATACAACCTGTCATCTAAAAGGCCACCCTGCTTATGACCGGTTCCACAAAATTCGCCCCCTCATAGACCACCTGTCATCAAAATTTGCAGATGCTTATACCCCTGAACAGTCATTTTGAGACATTTGCTTTCCAGACTACTCACGGTTTTGGGCCTGTAAAATGCCAGGGTGGTATAGGAACCCCACAAGTGACCCCATTTTAGAAAGAAGACACCCCAAGGTATTCTGTTAGGTGTATGACGAGTTCATAGAAGATTTTATTTTTTGTCAAAAGTTAGCGGTAATTGATTTTTATTGTTTTTTTTTTCACAAAGTGTCATTTTTCACTAACTTGTGACAAAAAAATAAAATCTTCTATGAACTCGCCATACTCCTAACGGAATACCTTGGGGTGTCTTCTTTCTAAAATGGGGTCACTTGTGGGGTTCCTATACTGCCCTGGCATTTTAGGGGCCCTAAACCATGAGGAGTAGTCTAGAAAACAAATGCCTCAAAATGACCTGTGAATAGGACGTTGGGCCCCTTAGCGCACCTAGGCTGCAAAAAAGTGTCACACATGTGGTACCGCCGTACTCAGGAAAAGTAGTATAATGCGTTTTGGGGTGTATTTTTACACATACCCATGCTGGGTGGGAGAAATCTCTCTGTAAATGGACAATTGTGTGTAAAAAAAAATCAAACAATTGTCATTTACAGAGATATTTCTCCCACACAGCATGGGTATGTGTAAAAATACACCCCAAAACACATTGTACTACTTCTCCTGAGTACGGCGGTACCACATGTGTGGCACTTTTTTACACCCTAAGTACGCTAAGGGGCCCAAAGTCCAATGAGTACCTTTAGGATTTCACAGGTCATTTTGCGACATTTGGTTTCAAGACTACTCCTCACGGTTTAGGGCCCCTAAAATGCCAGAGCAGTATAGGAACCCCACAAATGACCCCATTCTAGAAAGAAGACACCCAAAGGTATTCCGTTAGGAGTATGGTGAGTTCATAGAAGATTTTATTTTTTGTCACAAGTTAGCGGAAAATGACACTTTGTGAAAAAAAACAATTAAAATCAATTTCCGCTAACTTGTGACAAAAAAATAAAAACTTCTATGAACTCACCATACTCCTAACGGAATACCTTGGGGTGTCTTCTTTCTAAAATGGGGTCAATGGGGTTCCTATACTGCCCTGGCATTTTAGGGGCCCTAAACCGTGAGGAGTAGTCTTGAAACAAAAATGACCTGTGAAATCCTAAAGGTACTCATTGGACTTTGGGCCCCTTAGCGCAGTTAGGGTGCAAAAAAGTGCCACACATGTGGTATCACCGTACTCGGGAGAAGTAGTATAATGTGTTTTGGGGTGTATTTTTACACATACCCATGCTGGGTGGGAGAAATACCTCTGTAAATGACAATCTTTAGATTTTTTTTACACACAATTGTCCATTTACAGAGTTATTTCTCCCACCCAGCATGGGTATGTGTAAAAATACACCCCAAAACACATTGTACTACTTCTCCCGAGTACGGCGATACCACATGTGTGGCACTTTTTTGCACCCTAACTGCGCTAAGGGGCCCAAAGTCCAATGAGTACCTTTAGGAGTTCACAGGTCATTTTGAGAAATTTTGTTTCAAGACTACTCACGGTTTAGGGCCCCTAAAATGCCAGGACAGTATAGGAACCCCACAAATGACTCCAGTTTAGAAAGAAGACACCCCAAGGTATTCTGTTAGTAGTACGGTGAGTTCATAGAAGATTTTTTGTCACAAGTTAGCGGAAATTGATTTTTGTTTTTTTTCACAAAGTGACATTTTCCGCTAACTTGTGACAAAAAATAAAATCTTCTATGAACTCACCGTACTACTAACAGAATACCTTGGGGTGTCTTCTTTCTAAAATGGAGTCATTTGTGGGGTTCCTATACTGTCCTGGCATTTTAGGGGCCCTAAACCGTGAGGAGCAGTCTTGAAACGAAATTTCTCAAAATGACCTGTGAAATCCTAAAGGTACTCATTGGACTTTGGGCCCCTTAGGGTGCAAAAAAGTGCCACAAGGAGTAGTATAATGTGTTTTGGGGTGTATTTTTACACATACCCATGCTGAGTGGGAGAAAGATCTCTGTAAATGGACAATTGTGTGTAAAAAAAATTAAAAAATTGTCATTTACAGAGATATTTCTCCCACCCAGCATCGGTATGTGTAAAAATACACCCCAAAACACATTATACTACTTCTACTGAGTACGGCAATACCACGTGTGGCACTTTTTTGCAGCCTAACTGCGCTAAGGGGCCCAAAGTCCAATGAGCACCTTTAGGCTTTACAGGGGTGCTTACAAATTAGCACCCCCCAAAATGCGAGGACAGTAAACACACCCCACAAATGACCCCATTTTGGAAAGTAGACACTTCAAGGTATTCAGAGAGGGGCATGGTGAGTCCGTGGCAGATTTCATTTTTTTTTTTTGTCGCAAGTTAGAAGAAATGGAAACTTTTTTTTTTGTCACAAAGTGTCATTTTCCGCTTACTTGTGACAAAAAATAATATCTTCTATGAACTCACTATGCCTCTCAGTGAATACTTTGGGATGTCTTCTTTCCAAAATGGGGTCATTTGGGGGGTATTTATACTATCCTGGAATTCTAGCCCCTCATGAAACATGACAGGGGGTCAGAAAAGTCATAGATGCTTGAAAATGGGAAAATTCACTTTTTGCACCATAGTTTGTAAACGCTATAACTTTTACCCAAACCAATAAATATACACTGAATGGGTTTTTTTTTTATCAAAAACATGTTTGTCTACATTTTTCGCGCTGCATGTATACAGAAATTTTACTTTATTTAAAAAATGTCAGCACAGAAAGTTAAAAAAATCATTTTTTTGCCAAAATTCATGTCTTTTTTGATGAATATAATAAAAAGTAAAAATCGCAGCAGCAATCAAATAGCACCAAAAGAAAGCTTTATTAGTGACAAGAAAAGGAGCCAAAATTCATTTAGGTGGTAGGTTGTATGAGCGAGCAATAAACCGTGAAAGCTGCAGTGGTCTGAATGGAAAAAAGTGCCTGGTCCTTAAGGGGGGTAAAGCCCACGGTCCTCAAGTGGTTAAGGAGTTGGAAAATAAAAATCTAGTTTTAAAAAAAAAAAAAAACTTCATACTGAAACAGGTCTAACACTCAAGTACATCCGTTTTCTGTCGGTTGCACATAATAATACCCATAGGACATCCAACCAACAAAAGGGGACAGCAATGAACTTATTGAAGCAGTGGGCTAGAATGAACCCTCAATAAGCTGAGAACATCTTGAGAAATTGATTATATTTAAGACCAAAAAGCAGAAACAGGTTTATCAAAAAAAACATGTCAAACTAATCTAAAAAAGAAAGAAAATTAAACAAAACAAATATTCTGGTCCAATGATAACTAATTCTGGAAAGCCAAACGTTATGCTTGGCAGAGGTATTTGGTTGTAAGTCTCACTGTCGTTCTAACCCATGAGACTGGAAGGCTAAACGTATATACCTTCCCTTTTAATGTCTGCTTCAAACTTTATGTTCTAAAACCACATTTCTTGTAACTGTATGTTTCAGTTGGGATATAGAAATCTGATCAGCTGTTTTCCAGTTACAAGAAATTAAGTGAGGTAGCTGTGATCAGAACATGGCATATTTGTAACTGAAATTGTTTTGGAAGATTCTCCAGTCCTATTAATGATAATTGTGGTGTAATCGTAAAAGTAGAAAATAAAGACCTTCTGATCAAGGCTTCAACCTGAAGCCAAAAAGAAGAAATCAGTGGACACTCCCAAAACATATGAAGCAATGTACCTGGGGCAGAAGAGCAGTGCCAACACAGAGGAGACCTGTCAACCAAAAAAGAAGCCAGCCGTCTAGGGGCAAAATACCATTTATATAAAAGTTTGCAGGATTGTTCCCAATGTGAGTTACTTTTAGAGAGCTTCAAAATCGAAATAGTAGCTGAAATCAATTGATCAACTGATATCGCATTCTTAAGACCATTAGACCAGCTCAGGACATATCTTTGAAGAGGAGAAACTGAGGTTGTAATCATAGCCTCATACCAAATTGAAATAGCTCCTTTGTGGGGGCCCTTAACATTCAATAAGGTGATTATATGAGAAGGTAATTGAGGGAGAAGTATCGACTGAGTTTTAATCAAAGGGAGTATTCTGTGATAGGTAAACAACTGAGATTGTAGGACAGCAATCAATGGGCAGTGCTCACAGGCTGCAAGTGAAGTGAAACCTACAGAGATGTGCACAGCCCCCCGAGGCTAAATACACACCTTGAATACAAATCAAATGCAAATTATGTGCTGAACACAAACTGAAGCCCATGGAGGCAGCTAGCCTGAAGTATGCTTATGTTTTGTGTACAGCAGAAGGGACTGGCAGCATTTCCAAATAGACGCTGTTCCTGATTTGACTGACTGCACAAGTGGGCAGACCTCGATTAATTGGCAGATTACACACCTTGCATTCAAAAACAGGTAAAGGAAAGGAGGCCGTTAGCTTCAGCATAAATTGTGCACTAATTATCCCTATTAGACTCTCCCAGGACTCGCGCCTGCGCAGTAGAGCGGATACAATCGGGGTCGGCTTTTCCGCCTTACCAAAGAGCTGCTACTGCGCCTGCGCAGGATCGTGGAGAGGTAAATATTTACCTCGCCCTACTTTGGGGGACACAGTGCTGGATTGCATGGACGGAGGAGGATGAGGAAGCCTCTTTAGGATCCAGAGGCTTCCCCCTCCCGAGGTAAGTTTTACATTACAGATCCTCTTTAAATAGGAATTGTGGCACCATATGGCGCATGTGTGCATACACTTTCATGCATCCAGTGATGTATGAATCCAAGCAGTAAAGTTAGTGTCTGCATGTCACTACACAAACACCTGTGCACAGTCAATTGCAGTTCTTGCTAGTCTGAATCACTTGTTTATGTCTAGATTTACAGAGATACTGCAAGGGCAGATTTGATGAAGTACAGAGAATCTCTTCAGACCTACAAAGATAAGCATGGTCCTTTTGAACTGAAAGCATTGAAAGACAAAAGGAGACAGAAGAGGGGAAAAAGAAAAGCGTGTCTCAAATTGGTAAGGATTGAAAAGGAAAGATCTTTCTTTACGGCGATGTCTTCATTTTCCCAACAGGATTCAAAGATTGTCAAAAAGAAATCACGTTTTCCAGCTATTCATGTCACACAAATCCGATCTTTACAACGGTTATGACAAAGCAAATCTGTGTATAGTTTTAAATAATACAACCTTATTGCATAGAATGTTGCTTCACCATCTTCCCTACCATGCTTGTTTTCAAATATGGAACTGCAGAGAACCAAAAAGTTGAGTTCTCAAACTTTAAAGCACATTTGGTATGGATTGAAGAAGAACAAGAGACGTCCAGTAAAATAAAATATGAAAAATACGAAACATTTCATCAATAGCATGCTTTCTTCCTCCAGTTAAGCTGCCAAGCCTTTGATTTTGTAGCATTAAACAGCCCATACACTCGCCGATTTCCCCCATCGATATACAGCTAGAGTTGGGCCGAACCTCCAATTTTAGGTTCGCGAACCGGGTTCGCGAACTTTCGCGGAACGTTCGGTTCGCGTTAAAGTTCGCGAACCGCAATAGACTTCAATGGGAATGCGAACTTTGGAAAAAAAAAATAATTATGCTGGCCACAAAAGTGATGGAAAAGATGTTTCAAGGGGTCTAACACCTGGAGGGGGGCATGGCGGAGTGGGATACACGCCAAAAGTCCCCGGGAAAAATCTGGATTTGACGCAAAGCAGCGTTTTAAGGGCAGAAATCACATTGAATGCTAAATGACAGGCCTAAAGTGCTTTAAAACATCTTGCATGTGTATACATCAATCAGGTAGTGTAATTAAGGTACTGCTTCACACTGACACACCAAACTCACCGTGTAACGCACCGCAAACAGCTGTTTGTACTAGTGACGGCCGTGCTGGACTGGTGCGCACCATGGCGAGAGTGCAGGTTTTGGTGGCTTTACAGCCCATATGGTCGGCCTGGCTGATGTAGCTGAATGACAGAACAGTGACTGTCCAGCTGATCAAATTTGGTCTGACCACAATGAAGCAACGACCTTATTATCTTTTGTGTGCCCCCCGAGACACTCATCTAGGCGCCGGTCATTGCTTCATTGTGATACGCAAGCCCCTTCACCACGGCAAGGTAATGATCACGAAGGGGAATGGGCGCATGTACATGCCTTTTCTTTTGTTGTTGCAGCTGCCCTCAGTGCAGCCAGAAAAATTAGGCAGTCATGTACACGCACCATAAAAATTATTACAGCGGCCGCTGCTAGCAGCGGCCTAAAAAATTCAGCAATCCGCCTGGAGTCCCGGACCCTGTTGGTGGTGGCGGAGAAGGTAGTGAAGCGGCCTGCAGGCAGACATGCTGTGTGGAGGGACTGGGAGCGACTTAGTCTTTTTGGGGCAGGCCAGGCAGCCAGTCACACGGCGTGCAGGCAGAGATGCTGTGTGTGCGGGGACTGACTTAGTCTTGGGGCGGGCAGCAGCCCTCCGGGATCCATGCCTCATTCATTTTGATAAAGGTGAGGTACTTAACACTTTTGTGACTTAGGCGACTTCTCTTCTCTGTGACAATGCCTCCAGCTGCGCTGAAGGTCCTTTCTGAGAGGACGCTTGCGGCAGGGCAGGAGAGAAGTTGGATGGCAAATTGGGACAGCTCTGGCCACAGGTCAAGCCTGCGCACCCAGTAGTTCAAGGGTTCCTCATCGCTGTTCACAGCAGTGTCTACATCCACACTTAAGGCCAGGTAGTCGGCTACCTGCCGGTCGAGGCGTTGGTGGAGGGTGGATCCGGAAGGGCTACGGCGAGGCGTTGGACTAAAGAACGTCCGCATGTCCGACATCACCATGAGATCGCTGGAGCGTCCTGTCTTTGACTGCGTGGACACGGGAGGAGGATTAGTGGCAGTGGTACCTTGCTGGCGTTGTGCTGTCACATCACCCTTAAAGGCATTGTAAAGCATAGTTGACAGCTGGTTCTGCATGTGCTGCATCCTTTCCACCTTCCGGTGAGTTGGTAACAGGTCCGCCACTTTGTGCCTGTACCGAGGGTCTAGTAGTGTGGCCACCCAGTACAGCTCATTCCCCTTGAGGTTTTTTATACGGGGGTCCCTCAACAGGCAGGACAGCATAAAAGACGACATCTGCACAAAGTCGGATCCAGTACCCTCCATCTCCTCTTGCTCTTCCTCAGTGACGTCAGGTAAGTCAACCTCCTCCCCCCAGCCGCGAACAATACCACGGGAAGGTTGAGCAGCACAAGCCCCCTGCGACGCCTGCTGCGGTTCTCCTGCCGCTGTCCCCTCCTCCTCCTCCTCCCCCAAAGAAACACCTTGCTCATCATCCTCTGAGTCTGACTCGTCTTCTGCACACGACCTCTCTTCTTCCTCCTCCTCCCCCCTCTGTGCTGCCGTAGGTGTTGAGGAAACAGCTGGGTCTGATGAAAATTGGTCCCATGCCTGTTCCTGCCGTAACGGTTCCTGGTCACGCTCATTCGCAGCTTCATCCGCCACTCTACGCACAGCACGCTCCAAGAAGTACGCGTAGGGAATTAAGTCGCTGATGGTGCCCTCACTGCGGCTCACCAGGTTGGTCACCTCCTCAAACGGCCGCATGAGCCTGCATGCATTTTTCATCAGTGTCCAGTTGTCGGGCCAGAACATCCCCATCTTCCCAGACTGTTTTGTTCTACTCCAGTTGTAGAGGTACTGGGTGACGGCTTTCTTCTGTTCTAGCAGGCGGGAGAACATGAGCAGGGTCGAGTTCCAGCGAGTGGGGCTATCGCAAATGAGGCGTCTCACCGGCATGTTGTTTTTACGCTGAATTTCTGCAAATCGTGCCATGGCTGTGTAAGAGCGCCTCAAATGCCCACAGAACTTCCTGGCCTGCTTCAGGACATCCGCTAAGCCAGGGTACTTTGCCACAAATCTTTGAACCACTAGATTCATGACATGTGCCATGCAGGGTATGTGTGTCAGCTTCCCCATATGCAAAGCGGCAAGCAGATTGCTGCCGTTGTCGCACACCACGTTGCCTATCTCCAGGTGGTGCGGGGTCAGCCACTCATCCACCTGTTTCTTAAGAGCAGCCAGGAGAGCTGCTCCAGTGTGACTCTCCGCTTTGAGACAAGCCATGTCTAAGATGGCGTGACACCGTCGTACCTGGCATGCAGCATAGGCCCTGCGGAGCTGGGGCTGTGTAGCTGGAGAGGAGAACTGCCACTCAGCCAAGGAGGAGGAGGAGGACAGCGAAGAGCATGTAGCAGGAGGAGAGGAGGTGGCAGGAGGCCTGCCTGCAAGCCGTGGAGGTGTCACAATTTGGTCCGCCGCTTTCTGCTTGCCATCGTTCACCACCAGGTTCACCCAATGGGCTGTGTAGGTAATGTAGCGGCCCTGCCCGTGCTTGGCAGACCAGCCATCCGTGGTCAGGTGTACCCTTGACCCAACGCTCTTCGCAAGAGATGACACCACTTGCCTCTCAACTTCACGGTGCAGTTGGGGTATGGCCTTTCTCGAAAAATAAGTGCGGCCTGGCATCTTCCACTGCGGTGTTCCGATGGCCACAAATTTACGGAAGGCCTCAGAGTCCACCAGCCGGTATGGTAACAGCTGGCGAGCTAACAGTTCCGCCACGCCAGCTGTCAGACGCCGGGCAAGGGGGTGACTGGCCAAAAGTGGCTTCTTCCGCTCAAACATTTCCTTCACGGACACCTGACTGCTGCTGTGGGCAGAGGAGCAGGAACCGCTCAAGGGCAGAGGCGGAGTGGAGGAGGGTGCCTGTGAAGGTGCAAGGGAGAAAGCGGCAGAAGCAGATGATGCACCTGAAGGAGGAAGAGGAGAAGGAGGGTGACTTTTCTTTTGTGTGCTGCTGCTGCTTTTGCTCAGGTGGCCATCCCATTGCTGTTTGTGCCTTTTCTCCAGGTGCCTTCGTAAGGCACTTGTCCCTACGTGAGTGTTGGCCTTTCCACGGCTCAATTTTTGTTGGCAGAGCGAACAGATGGCTTTGGTCCGATCTGAGGCACACACATTAAAAAATTTCCACACCGCTGAGCCACCCTGGGATGTGGGCACTATGGGGACCTCAGCAGCTGATGCTGAAGGGCAAGTTGGCTGGCTGTACATAGGTGGCGATACATGGTGCCGGACTCTGCCACCAGCTGTTTCTGACGAAGAGCTGCCCCAGCTTCTTTCAGCAACTTCTCTCCTCCTACTACTCTCTGACTCCCCCTCTGAACTGTCCCCCTCTTCATCTCCTCTATTGGGAACATACAGAGGATCCCTATTACCGTCATCATCGTAGTCATCCTGCCCAGCTTCGCTTGCCTCAGACAAATCCAAACTTGCACCATCAGTAGGTCCTTCATCCTCCTGACACGTTACATCCATAGTGTTGCCGCGTAACTCAGACATATTAGCTGGTGAAAATTCATCTGGCTGTAACAACAATGGCTGTGCATCAGTGATTTCAACACTAAATAATTCTTGCGAAGTGTCAAATGCAGCGGAAGTGGTGCTAGTAGTAGCGCTGGTGGCTGAGCAAGATGAGGTGTTCTGTGTCGCTAAATACTCAACCACGTCCTGACAATCTTGGGAGGTGATGGGACGTGCCTTCTTCCGAGCACTGTACTGTGGGCCAGGTCCACACGAAATTACATTTACACGACCTCGCGCAGACCTGCCGGGTGGCCTTCCTCTGCCTCTGCCACTACCTCTTCCTCTACCTGTTTTGTCCATATTGGGTATGCACGGAGTGGTATATCACACTGCGTGCACTCACTTAGGTAGGTGGGTTCACTTAACTGCACAGGTATGCGCACTGATGCGGTGGGTTCACTGAACAGTACAGGTATACAGTGGCAGGTTCACTGAACACAACAGGTATGCAGTGGCGGGTTCACTGAACAGGTATACAGTGGCGGGTCCACTGAACAGAACAGGTATACAGTGGCGGGTTCACAGAACAGGTATGCAGTGGCAGGATCACTGAACACAATAGGTATGCAGTGGCGTGTTCACTAAACAGGTATACAGTGGCGGGTCCACTGAACAGAACAGGTATACAGTGGCGGGTCCACTGAACAGAACAGGTATACAGTGGCGGGTCCACTGAACAGAACAGGTATACAGTGGCGGGTCCACTGAACAGAACAGGTATACAGTGGCGGGTTCACAGAACAGGTATGCAGTGGCAGGATCACTGAACAGGTATGCAGTGGCAGGATCACTGAACAGGTATGGAGTGGCAGGATCACAGTACAGGTATGCAGTGGGCTGAGGGCTCACTGAACAGAACAGGTATGCAGTGGCAGGATCACTGAACAGGTATGGAGTGGCAGGATCACAGTACAGGTATGCAGTGGGCTGAGGGCTCACTGAACAGAACAGGTATGCAGTGGCAGGATCACTGAACAGGTATGCAGTGGCAGGATCACTGAACAGGTATGCAGTGGCAGGATCACTGAACAGGTATGCAGTGGGCTGAGGGCTCACTGAACAGAACAGGTATGCAGCCAGGAAGAAGTTAAGCCTAACTAATCTTTCCCTATATGAGAGACTGCAGCAGCTCGCCCTACTCTCACTAATGCAGGCACACGAGTGGCCGTAATGGCCGCCGCTGCCTGCCTTATATAAGGGGGGGTGGGGCTCCAGGGGCTAGTGTAGCCTAATTGGCTACACTGGGCCTGCTGACTGTGATGTAGAGGGTCAAAGTTGACCCTCAGTGCATTATGGGGCGAACCGAACTTCTTCCGCAAAAGGTTCGCGTGCGGTACCCGCACGCGAACCACCTACGTTCGCGCGAACCACGTTCGCCGGCGAACCGTTCGGCCCAACTCCATATACAGCCAATTCATTCATGCTGAACAAATCGGTGAGAAATGTGGGCAGTATTTGGCTTGATCAATTGACTGATTTCCCGCTGAAATCGCTCAGTTGGGTTGATCTGTCACTGGTTGGGAACGTGTCGCTAGAGATATAAAAAGAAGAAACCGAGAGCCCGATATAGTGTAGTACGTATTGGAACCAGAAGTGTAATAGACAAGTAAGTAATATACTCACAAACATCGGTTACCACACAGGCAACCACTGTATAGGCAGGTGGGGAGATTAGACCTGTCCCCACTCAGGATTAAGATGTCGCTCTCTGTAGAAGGAAAAGAGGGTAGAACACCCTTCCACCAGGGTGGAAAATTCTGATAGTAAGCTGTGCAGAGGCGCCAAAAGAATAAAAGTATACTAAAAAGTTTAAAACATTCGGGTGGCGGCGGTGGACCGGTCACTCCAAAAAAGGACACGATATTTGTCACTTGAGGAACAGACAATTTAATTTAATACTCCACAATTAATTCGCAACGCGTTTCACGGGCACAATCACGCTTCATCAGGCAATAGACATACGGAGTATCACGGCTAGACGTCCAAAACACGCTTGGCACCAGAGGTGCCAAGCGTGTTTTGGACGTCTAGCCGTGATACTCCGTATGTCTATTGCCTGATGAAGCGTGATTGTGCCCGTGAAACGCGTTGCGAATTAATTGTGGAGTATTAAATTAAATTGTCTGTTCCTCAAGTGACAAATATCGTGTCCTTTTTTGGAGTGACCGGTCCACCGCCGCCACCCGAATGTTTTAAACTTTTTAGTATACTTTTATTCTTTTGGCGCCTCTGCACAGCTTACTATCAGTGTCGCTAGAGATGGTCTCTGTCTCCCCCCTTGCGTCTTCTTCACTTCTGTGTCCCCAAGTGCCTGTGTGATGTAATACAGAGGCATAATACTAGAGGTCTCTAGTGGTCACAGCGCCCCTAGGGTCTGGCCCCCAGCATTACATCACACAGGTGCCCGGGGACACGGATATGTAGAAAACGGAGCAGCCGGCAGGGAGAAGCGGACAAGAGAGAAGCACATGGCAGGGGGGGGGACTAGGACCCGGCAGGAATGCACAGATTTTCAAAGATTTCATGCTGAAATCGATTGAAAATAAGTGTGGAGGGAATCAAGCCGATGGATCCCTCTCTGATTAGATAATCTGTCAGTGTCTAGTCACCTGTGTCTGCTTCTATATAAAGAAGTTGCAAGTTTTTGTTTTGTTTTTACTTCCTACTTTGCTCCAGTTTAACTTCATATCCTTGAATGTCTAGTTATTATAATTGTTTTTGTTTTATAAAGTGCCATCATATTCCATGGTGCTGTACAAAGTAAGAAACAAACATGGAGTACATGATACAGTCAATAGTATATACCAATATCCAAAACACAAAATTGGTGCAAAATACAGAATCGATACAAAATACAGAATTGGTAATTACAGTGACAAAAGTAACATGATGAATAAAATGTATAACTAATTAGAAGACAACAATCTACACGAGTGCAACTTGGCTTTAAGTTAAAGGGGGAATGGCCTAAGATAGAGCGTAAGCTTGTCAGCAAAAAAGTGTATGCTTGTCAGCTTTGTAGGTTAGAGCTAAGAGTTTGAACTGGATCCTCTGGTTAATTGGTAGCCAATAAGTAGCTTGTGGTATGTTACAGTAGTCTAGACTAGATATTGAAAGAGCATGCATAAACATTATAGTAGTGTCCTGAGTGAGAAAAGGTTGATTGCGAGATATGTTTTTAAGTTGGAGATGACAGGAGTTAGGGAGTGAATGTGAGGAATAAATAGAGAGAGGTGTCAAATATTACCCTTAAAGTGAATGGTAACCCGTATTAAAAAAAAAAAGTCAGATACTCACCTAAGGAGAGGGAGGCTCTGGGTCCCATAGAGCATTCTAGCCTCTCCTCTCCCGGTCCCCGCTGTTGTCCTGTCTCCCCCGTAGCGGTAATCGACCGTTTCGGTCAAATACCGCTGTCTCCCGGCTTAAGGAAGGCTTCAGAAATGCTTAGGGAACCCGAGTGCTCCCGAAGATGGGCCGCTCTACACTGCGCACGCGCCCTCTATGACGTACTCGCGTGTGTGCCGCCTGTCTTCAGGAGGACTCTGCTCCCGAAGACTTCCGAAGTCCCCTCGGCGGGGGATGTGAACGGAGGAGCCAGCGCAGCACCGGGGGCACCGGGAGAGGAGAGGGAAGGCTCATTAGGACTGAGCCTTCCCTCTCCTTAGGTGAGTATCTGACTTTTTTTTTTTAATTTAAATTAGGGTTCCCATTAGCTTTAAGCACTGTGCTTTAAGAACTGAAGTTATGGGAGTTTAATTAACATTTATTGTTACAGTATATCAGGAAGAGAAGTGGACAGAGATTATGGAAAATTGATTAGTTCTGTTTTACGCATATGGACTTGATTCACTAAACCGTGATAACTCAAATATCGCACCTTATCAAAGATATCACACCTTATCAAAGTTAATACGCCTTATCAGAGTAGCATAGCGAGCGCTACACACTTATGCCTGCTAATTGGCAGTGGAACTCGTCCTGCCCTGAGCCCCTGCTGGTTTCTTAGTGCTCGCTATGCTACTCTGATAAGGCATGTTAACTTTGATAAGGTGTGATATCTTTGAAAAGGTGTGATATTTGAGTTATCACGGTTCAGTGAACCAAGCCCATTAAGTGAGCTAACCATCATCAAAAGTTTTATACATTCCTGGGGCTTCCTCCATCCCCCATCCACACGTATTTCTCCCACGCCGCCGTCCTCAGCCTTCTCCTCCTCCGGTATCGGGTCCCATTACTTCAGAAATTAAGTAGAGCGTATGCTTGTCGGAACTAGTGAGTTTTGAGAGACCGTTTAAAGGTAACAAAGGTTGTAGAGTGACGGATGTGTTGTGGGAGGGCATTCCAGAGACTATGTATTATGCAGGAGAACAGAGGCGCCAAAAGGATAAAAGGAAGCTAAATGAGCTTAAAAAAACTAATTCTTGATAAATAGAGGAGGTAGTGGTGGACTTACCTCCTCCAAGTAGACACACAACGACTGTAGTAAAGACAGTCAATATATTTTATTTATGAACTCCAAATATGCAACGCGTTTCGCAGGTTTGATCCCGCTTCATCAGGGAATAACAACGGAGCAATAGCATATGTGATCAGTAGAAGAGCCAGGCACCTCTGTTTAATAATCATTTCACTATTCCTATCTCTTTCCAGCTCGCAGTAAGTACCCTTAATGTAACCACTATAATCGACTCTGGAGCCTGCAGTTGTTTCATGGACATTTCTTTTGCTACCCTTCACAAAATTCAAGTTCAACCGCGTCAGGAGCCTCTTCACATCCATCTAGCAGATGGTTCATCAATTAGTTCTGGACCCGTAACTATGGAAACCATTCCAATTAAGGGCCTGTTTCCATTACATGCAGATTGGATGCAGAAAAACTTACTCCAATGAATGCCTATGGGAAAATCTGCATCAGAAAAATCGTGTTTAATGAAAACAGGCCCATAGGCATTCATTGGAGTCAGTTTTTCTGCATCCAATCTGCGTGTAGTGTAAACATGCCCTAACACCTAGATCTTTAAAAAGCACAATGAACTATTCAAATTTTACATGGTTGCCTCTCCTCTCTACTCAGTTATCCTGGGCTTACTGTGATTGAAGGCACACAATACCGTAATTGATTGGTCCGCTGAAATTGCAAGACTTATGTGACATCATGCCTTGTTTGTAACCGTTGTAAGGGTTCCAGATTCAAACCATGGGGACTTTTGAATCCACTTCCAGTTCCCCCAAGACCTTGGCATTCCATTTCTATGGACTTTATTGTTGAGTTACCTGAATCAGACAATTCCAATACCATCTTTGCCGTGCTAGATCGTCTATCAAAAATGGCACATTTTGTGCCTATGCAGAATACTCCTTCAGCTCAAACTACTGCACTTCTATTCATTATTCGCCTTCATGGAATTCCCATTGACATTATTTCTGATACACAGGCACACAGTTCACTTCACGGTTTTGGAAAGCTCTCTGTAAGTCATTGGACATTCAATTACATTTCTCATCCACCTACCATCCACAATCTAATGGGCAAACTGAATGTACCAACCAGACACTTGAACAATATCTCAGATGCTTTTCCACTTGTTCTCAAGATAACTGGGTTCAACTTCTTCCGTTAGCTGAATTTGCATACAACAACTCCGTTCCTTCATCAACTCAACAAACACCGTTCTTTGCTAATTATGGATATCATCCATCTTTTCTGCCAAATCTCATTCCGGAAACACCTGTACCTGCTGCAGCTGAGTTAATTACATTCTTTTTGGACAATAATACATTGCTACAACAGGTTATGTCTTCAGCTCAGAAATCATTTAAGAGGAAGGCGGATTTTCACAGGAGAAGTAATGTGGATTTTAAGATTAGAGATTCAGTCTGGTTATCTACAATGAATCTGAAACTGTCCTGTCCATCTAATAAATTGGGGCCCAAATTCATTAGACCTTTTCCGGTCAAGAGGAAAGTCGGTCAGGTGGCCTATGAACTTGAATTGTCTTGAAACTTGAGGATTTTCATGTATCTTTGCTGAAACCCATGGAGAAAGATCTCTTTCCCAATCTGTGTACGTCAGCTCCACCTCCAGTATTAGTGGACGGTGAAGAAGATTGAGTGATTGAACAAATTCTGGACTGAAGGAAGAGGGGCAGTCGGGTACAGTTTTTAGTGAAATGGAAAGGCTATGGGCCAGAAGACAATACCTGGGAACCAGCTTCTAATGTGCATGCACCTAAACTGTTGGAAGAATTCCACACCAAGTTTCCTGATAAACCAGTTCTAGTGGGCAATCTGGAGGCTGCCCCTTGAGGGGGGGGCATTGTCACGGTCAGTTACTTGTCCAGATGAGGCCGCTGGTACACAAGGGTGCCGGCAGACGTCCTGGCGTAGTTTGCCGGGGCTCCAGGAATGGGGGTCTGGCATTCTGTGCCCACACGCGCCGCGTTGCATGGCGTAGTCGTTGGCGGCGAAAGCTGTCGGCGTAGAGCTGCGCGCACGCGTTACGAATCGAGTACGAGTGTCTTGTGCATGTGTTGATTGCGTGCGTGTTGCGCATGCATGTGTATGCACATAGCATGTGACGCGTTACACTGTTCAGATAGAAATGTCGATCTGAGAGCAAAGGGGGCACCCCAGAGGTTGTATGATTGACACCCACCCATCTGAGCAAACTGCGGACTCACACGTACGCTGTAAGGGAAAAAGCAGGAGCGGAGAAGCTGTGGAACGCAAGTGCAACCACAGGGGACGCCTGTGGGAAGGGACGTCACTGCCGGGTACCGCCGACACTCCAGGAAGCTGCCGCGTGGACTGCAGGCGACGGTGTAGGCTGACGGGGCACTCGCAGAGGAGAACACGGCTAGCCCCAAGGACGCTGATATACAGGCTACCGGCTGGGGCCTGAAGGAAGGCGTACTGAATACGCAGGGGAACTGTGAGTAATACTTCCAAGGAAGAGAACACTCTATACGATCGATCGATCAATCGATGGCTAAAATCGACCAGTGTATGGGCCCCTTTAACCTGCTGGGCATTGTGAAGGTTTTTTTCGCCCAATTTTTTTTTTATCATGTAGCTAGCCTATTGCTAGCTACATGATTCCCCCCTCCCAGCTCCCTCCCACCCTTCCGATCGCCGCCAGCGAGCATACCCATCAGGAAATCCTGTTCTGAACGGGATTTCCTTTAGGGCTTCCCCGTCTCCATGGCGGAGTGAACGGAGTGACGTCATCGACGTCGTGACGTCACAGGGAATCCCGATCCACCCCATAGCACAGCCTGGTGGTGATTCGCCAGGCTGCGCAAGGGGTCTGCGGGGGGGCCTTCTTCGGATCGGCAGAGAGCGGCGGCGATCGAAACAAGCACGCAGCTAGCAAAGTGCTAGCTGCGTGTTTGAAATAAAATTGTGCAAATCGGCCCACCAGGGCCGGAGGGTGCACAGTGGTGTTACTGGACGAGCTCAGCTCGTCCAGAACGCTAGGGAGGTTAAACAAGATGTGTATGACATCCGCAGATATAGACTATGAATGCAATTTGCAGAAACTGATCTTTTGCAGGAACTGATCTTTTGCAGATACTGATCTGTTGCGTGTGTACAGCATCTTTATGTACAGCATCTTGCAAAGATTTTTATATGATGGGGAGTCCAGCTCAATAGAATAGACTGTGTATAGTATGCTCTCATACTACATAATATGTTGGCGCTTTATAAATACAATAAATAAATACCACATGAAAGGGGGTAAATCTGGTCTGTGATCTTGCATTTTCAAAAGACTTTTATCTGATGTGTGTACCCACCTTTAAGGTGCTCATACACTCTTCAGATTGGCAGCAGATAGATAAGAAATGCATCTGATGATCTATCTGATGCGTTTTTAGAACATTTTTTACCAGGATAGAATTCCAATAGATTTCAGTTTGAAATCTATTGAAATTCGATCTGATGGCATTTTTTTGCCATCAGATTTCCATTAAGGCCAATGCAAACTGATAAGCAATCTCATCAGATCGACCTAAATTTTCCACCCTGCCAGTTCGAAGGAAATCCATCGAAATCGGCCATCGATTGGTCGATTGGCCAACCGATTTGCAAACGATCAATCGGGATCGATCGGTCGGCCAGAAAATCGGCTGAGTGTATGGGCCCCTTTACTCAGATATAGGCTGTTTTTTAGAATTGATGTAGAGGAGAGCAGTGTATATACACTGGAGACTCCATTCTCTCTCTTTTACAATACTTTTTATCCGTTTAAAATTCATTTTATATCTCCAGGAGAATTATATTAACTAGCAATAAATCTTTTCTATTGTACATAATATTGGTGGTGACATATACTCATTACAGATTGCGTAACTAATAGCTCCTCCTTCGAACATAGTGGTTTAATTTTAAATATGTGGGTTTTAACCACTTAAAGTGGACCTGAACTCAGAACTCCGTTCTGCTCTAAAAGATACACACCAGCATAATAACTTTTAAACAAAAAAACATTTCTTTGTTACAGCTGATATAAATCTTAAAATAAATCTGCACAGTTTCTACTTCCTGATTCATGGAAGCAGACATATTGTTTATAGCCTGTGCTTTCAAATGGGCTTATCCCCTGTGTCACGTGACTGCCATGGCAGATAAGCCCATTTAAATGCATGGGCTATAAACAATATGTCTGCTTCCATGAATCAGGAAGTAGAAACTGTGCAGATTTATTTTAGGATTTGATTCGACTGTGACAAAGAAATGTTTTTTGTTTCTTTTACCTCCCATTCATTTGCCAATAACTTTATCACTACACATCACAATGAATTGATCTCTATCTTGGTTTTTCCGCCACCAATTTGGCTTTCTTTGGGTGATACATTTTGCTAAGAATTAATTCATTCTAAATCCATTTTAACAGGAATATTAAGAAAGAAATGGAAAAAATTCATTATTTCTCAGTTTTTGGCCATTGTAGTTTGAAATTAATACATGGTACCGTAATTAAAACCCATGTATTTTATTTTCCCATTTGTCCCACTTATTACACCATTTAAATTATGTCCCTATTACAATATATGGCGCTGGAGTTTTATTTGGAAATAAAAGTGCATTTTTTCAATTTGTGGCCATCACTATTTACAAGCCCATAATTAAAAAAATTATATTAATATACTGCTTTGACATGCATATTTAAAAAGTTAAGACCCTTAGGTAACTTGATGTTTTTTGTTTTTTATTGTAATTTTTTTATTTGGGTAATTTTTGGTGTGGGAGGTAAACAGCTAATTTGAAATGTAAAAAACATGTATTTATTTGATAAAAAATGGATGTGGGTGAAGTTTTACTATTTGGCCACAGTCAAAAAGTCCTGGAAGCGCGATCGTATGCTTCCAGGAAGCATTAGGAGGACGGGAAACTTTTTGTAACTCAGAAAAACCGCAGCCTCTGATTAGAGGCTGTTGGTTTTTCTGCGGGGGGCTTTGATCAATGAATGGGAGCTATAATCCCATTAATTGATCGCTGGGCTAATGGCCGGCCGCGGGAGCGCACCTGGGAGTGCGCGCGGTCCGCGGAAGCGCAGCCTATCTGGACTAGAATGTTCGTCCAGATAGGCTTAAGTAGTTAATTTGAATCCTGGCTAGGGTCAGTACCTATTCATTAAGGAGTTCAAGGCAAAACTCCCTAAAACTGCAGGGTGGCCTCTTGAGCACGTCCCAGTGGTTGCAGCTCTTGAGCACTTTGAGTCCAACAGGAGAAAAGCGCTATACAAATGTTCGGATAATTATTATTATTAATCATTATGGTAGCATGTATTATTTTAAAGCTACAATGGCCAAAAACTGGGAAACAATGAGTGTTTTCCATTTTTTTCTTAAAGAGACACTGAAGCGAGAATAAATCTCGCTTTAGTGCTTCTATTCAGCAGGGGCATGTGTGCCCCTGCTAAAACGCCTCTATCCCTCGGCTAAACGGGGGTCCCTTATCTCCCAAATCCCCTCCGTGCAGCGGGGGATCACTTCCGCATTGAGGCAGGGCTAATAGCCGCAGCCCTGCCTCACGCGCGTCTGTCAGCGCGTATCTCCACCTCTCCCCCGCCCCTCTCAGTCTTACTTCGCTGAGAGGGGCGGGGGAGAGGCGGCGATGCGCCACTGATAGACGGCGCTGAGAGCCAGGGCTGCAGCCGTTAGCCCTGCCTCAACAGCAGCAAAATCTACGACCAAGTTGGTCGTAGATTTTGCAGGGGGGGGGGGGTAAGGGACCCACGTTTAGCCGCGGGATAGCGGCGTTTTAGCAGGGGCACACATGCCCCTGCTGAATATAAGTACTGAAGCGAGATTTATTCTCGCTTCAGTGTCTCTTTAATATTCCTGTTAAAATGCATTTAGAGAAAAATAATTCTTAGCAAAATGTATCATCCAAAGAAAGCCTAATTGGTGATGGAAAAAATAAGATATAGATCAATTAACCACTTAACATCTCAGTCGTTTTCAGCTTATGCATCCGAGCAATGTTCACCTCCCATTCATTAGCCTATAACTTTATCACTACTTATCACAATGAACTGATCTATATCTTGTTTTTTCCGCCACCAATTAGGCTTTCTTTGGGGGGTACATTTTGCTAAGAGCCACTTTACTGTAAATGCATTTTAACAGGAAGAATAAGAAAAAAAATGAAAAAATTCATTATTTGTCAGTTTTCGGCCATTATAGTTTTAAAATAATACATGCCTCCATAATTAAAACCCACGTATTGTTATTGCCCATTTGTCACGGTTATTTCACCATTTAAATTATGTCCCTATCACAATGTATCGCGACAATATTTTATTTGGAAATAAAAGAGCATTTTTTCCGTTTTGCATACATCACTATTTACAAGCTTATAAAAAAAAAAAGAGAGAGAAATATTTCATCTTTACATAGATATTTAAAAAGTTTAGGTAAATATTTGTGTTTTTTTTTTTTATAGTAATGGTTTTTTTGTTTTTTTTTATTAAACATTTTATGTGGGCATTTTTGGGAGGGTGGGATATAAAAGTGTTTTATTTGGGGAAATATTGGTGTATTGTAATGTTTTTGAGCATTTACTTGTAGTTTTACTTTTTGGCCACAAGATGGCAATCTCGATTTTTTTTTACATGACGTCACTCTAAGCGTACAATGTACGCTTAGAGGGACACAGCTTCAGAAAGAGCGAAGCTTCCGAGAGAAGCTGTCGCTTTTTCAGCGGGGGAGAGGAATCAATGATCGGGCTCCCTAGCCCGATACATTGATTCTGTGGCTACCGACTCCGCGGCCGGGAGTGCGCGTGCACGCGCGCGATCGGCTGCGGGAGCGCGCCTGTCCTCCTTGACGTTTTTATACGTCAAGGAGGACAAAGTGGTTAATTGTGATAATTAGTGATAAAGTTATTGGCGAATGAATGGGAGGTGAAAATTGCTCAGATGCATAAGGTGAAAAACAACGTAAGGCTGAAGTGGTTAAAGAGACTCTGAAGTCTCATAAAATGCCACTTTTTATGTAACAGTTACCTTCAGCAGTATCGCCCTAACTAATCACACCTCCCCGCGGCAGATCGCTGGTTTTAAACCCCCCAAATGCCCTTGGAAAAATGCAGGTAGCGCTTCCTCGTAGAGGAAGAGCTTTGGGCTGTAGCTCTGCCTCCATGTGTGTCATTCCCTGCTGTTTGCCGCCTCTCCCCACCCCTCTCATCTACTTTCACTGAGAGGGGCGGGGGAGTGGCGGGGTTTGACATGTATGGAGGCAGAGCTGCAGCTCAAAGCTCTGCCTCCCCTGGCAGCATAATCCGCGACTTTTAAAGTCGTGGATTTTTGCCCCAGTACTTGGGGGGGGGGGGGTTTAAAACCAGCGATCTGCCGCGGGGATGCAGCGTTTTAGTTAGGGCGATACTGCTGAAGGTAACTGTTACATAAAACGTGGCATTTTATGAGACTTCAGACTCTCTTTAAGGGCCGTAATCTCACAAACTGCAAAAAAGAGGGACAATAAACAAGCATTTTCAAAGAGAGTTCCCAGTGGCAGCTTTTTATTGCTGTCCTTGTTGCTGAAGTGCTCTATAAGTGTACCTGAAACAAAAACAAAAAAGGATTTATACTTACCTGGTGCTTCTTCCAGCCCACCTGTGGTCCATTAGCTCCCTCGCTGTCCTTCCAGTCTCCTCAGTTGCACCGCTGTAAGCGCTTTAAAGCCCACGACTCGCCTGAGTGTGACTACCGCAAGGTCCCGGCCGCTCGCACCACCAGATCGCTCTCCCATGGCTGGGAGTGTTCTATGCTTGCGCGGCTTATGTAGACTGTAACTATGCTTGCACAGAATGCTCCCGGCTATGGGAACGCGATCAGATGGTGCGCACATCCGGGACTGTGCATGTGCAGTGGCCCACAACCCAGCTGGATCGGGGGCCTCACAGCACCACAACAGAAGGGATCAGAAGAACATCAAGGCTGCAGAATGACTACAGGAGGCTGAAGGAAGCCCCGGGTAAGTAAAAGATCTTTTCACCCCTTTTTGTCAGGTTTCCTGTAAATTGCACCTTGATTATGCAACATTTTGTTTCTTTTTGTTTACTGCATTTAACATCATTTTGTTTGTCTGCCAATCAGGACAATGCAAAATATGGAAAACCCAAAGGATGCCGTAGACCATTAAACATCTTCATGACTGAACATTACCATAAAGCTAAAGGAGATTCCTCAAAAGTAAGTGTACATCCATTACAGTGGGCAGGAAACGTGGGTATTACTGTAGATTATTAAGATCCTAACAGCTGGAAAGGTTGTTAAAATACCCATATGTGATAAGTTTTAGCTGACAGTTATTTTTGTCTTTAGCCAGCCAGTGTTGTGATCCTTTCAGCCTTGCTGTACTGTACAGGCTGTCAAATGATGTGTGGCTTGCTCAGTAAACAGTCCCGTAGTACATTTTATTATTCCCAGAATAACGCACAACCCGACCTCACTCAGCCATGCCAATGTGTGATGAGAATGGAAAATCACACTGAACATTTGAGCTTTTTAAATCCTTTATTATCTCACTGAGGTTTTCTCTTCACCATTCATTTCTTGCAGGAAAAGTTTAAACACGTGTCGCATAAGTGGAGTGAGCTGCCTAGCTCAGATAAACAGGTAAGAGATATTGAATATGCCTTTTCCTGATTGCAAGCTTTCTATGAGGCCAAATCCATGTATACTCAACTATCAGGCTAGAAATTTGTCAGATTTTTTAGTCATAGAGGACGACTTCTATAAGGCTCAGGCCTAAATATCTGACTTATAGTCTTGTAAAATGCAGATGACAATTGTGACAATTTGCACTACTGTACTAAACACTGTCCCTTCCCCCAGTACCGTCTCCCATTAGTGTGTCTTCCTGTCAGCACTGCTGGTGTCATAAGTGTCTGACACCGTCAGTGCAGGCACAGCAGCCTAGCAGGTTCCTCCATGCGCTGCTGTATAGCGGTTTGCTCAAACAGTATTCTGAAAGTACAGCTATAGTGCTCATACAGTTTTACTACATATTCAAGTGCCTCTAGTAAAAGTGCCAACATTACAGGGTAAATGCAGGGGTTGCTTTAGTCTAGAGCAGTGTTTCTCAACATTTTATTGGTATGTACCCCTTTTAAAGCCCTGTAGTCACCAAGTACCCCTTAGCATAGTAAACATTATCACAAGTACCCCTTATATACCCCTTACATTATCACAAGTACCCCAAATATATATTTAAAGCTAGTACATGATAATTGGTTCTAAACTATTTCCAAGCCTTTACTATTGCTTTTAAATAGCTAAAACACTAATTTGGTGTTGTTTAAATAGGATTTATCATTTTCTACAACTCTAAATTTGTTATTCTTGGTTAAGTATATCAAGCCCGAGTACCCCCTGGAACCATCAGAAGTACCCCCTGGGGTACGCGTACCACACGTTGAGAACCTAGGGTCTAGAGGTTCACATCTATGTGCCAGAGCTGTGTTCAGGGTTCCACGCACCGGGTTATTGCCTGTGTGTGTCTCTGCTTTTACCCTGCACTTTTAACACTTTTAATAGCTTTTTTTAATACTACATATAATACGGTAAAACTTTTATAGTCATGCTGGTTAAACAGACCTATTATTTTGTTTGACTCCCATTTACGCAACCCCTTCCCCCTTCTTACACATGTTCTGCTGTCCCTGGCTGTGTTAATGGCTGGACTTGGGGGGGCACAGGATCTCTTGCATCTCCTGGGACTTGTTTGGCTCACACTTGTGCAACCTTTACCCCCTTCTTGCACATGCAGTATTATGAGGCACTGTTCTGCTGTCACTGGCTGTGTTAATGGCTGCACTTGGGGGCCACAGGGTCTCTCAGATGTGCTGGGACTTACTCGCCTGTGATTGGTGAATAGGAACGTGTTTCCTGAGCCAATCAAAGTGCCTGTAGTGGCAAAGTGCCAGAAGCCATGTTCATTCATTAAAATGAAAGTAAAAAGTAAAATTACATTATTCATTAATACTTCCTGTAAACACGGGATAAAGTGTGTAGTGTGTATCTAGTGGACAAAAAGTAAAATAAAAATACGTTAAAAATACATCCCCTGTAGTTATTAACCCCTTCTGACCCTTCCCTGTAGTTATCAAAATAAAACACTTGTAAAAAAAATAATCCAAAATCCTGACAGCATTTAAAAGTAGAAAAGCCAAAAGGAAAAGAACCCACTATAAGCAGCACCAAACCACTCCTAAGTAATTAAAAAAATTTATAAACTTTATTGACAATCAGTAAACAGAGTTATAAAAACAATTAAAAATCACGCATGTTGATTGCAGCAGTACACAAGGTAATACAATTGTCAAAAAATATCCCACAAAAACCTCAAATTGATGCCATAATCATGATAATAATAAATAATTCATAATATATTAGGTCACAAAGAGTCCATAAGATTCCAGGTTATATATAAATTAATAAATTAAATTAAGTACGGTAAGTGAAACCTCCTAATGGAAATATTGCACAAAATCCAAATTATAATACACCAAAAGGACCATCTGATCCCAGCTCATAGGGCAATATACTAATATACTACAACAAATACATAACAAGGCTGAGTGGAGGAATCCACCTATACAAGCTATTGCACAATATCCAATAGATTATAGTGAAGGAGAGGGAAAGCTGATCCCTGAAACATAGGTAGTATCCAATAAACCACCAAAGGAAAAGTGCAAAGTGTGCAAAGAAAAGGACTCAGGACTTACATGGCAGAGGCTGGAGGGAAAAATGAGCGCCGCGAATGTAAATCAGGGAGAGGAAAGCTTTTACAATGGGCAAAGACTGACTAAATCATTTATACACTATTATTGTAAAAATGAAACACTTTTTTATTCATTATTTTCACTGGAGTTCATCTTTCAATGTTGCCTGACATCATCTGTTCCGTCTCCAGCAACGCACAGTTCAAAAATTCTCATCCATCCACAATCGTAGACCATGGCGTCAATTCACCAGAGGTTACCGAACTATTTATCACATGGTCGGTAATTTACCTCCTTATGTTATAACTCAAAATAGCAATTTTCCAGAAGTATAGGCTGAAATACCGACAGGTCGAAATTCGTGGCATAAATGTGCGATAAATAGTCGGTAGTTATTCGTTATTTTCTCTCAAAATCACAATTCACCAGGGAAAAAAGGGGGTGTGACCATTCGTTGTTTTAGATCTATTTATCACCTAAATTTACCGGGCAATATGTGGTTTTTCGCACAGCTGCTGCAGCTGACTCTGCAGCTAGTTTACTAATACTGTACATATTTCAGGCACCAGAGAGCAGCCCATTTACAATATTAAAGGGGCACTATGGCTAATTTCTTTGATTTTTGTCACTATAATAATATTTGTATGTGTATAATACTTAGGAACATGTATTGTGGCAGATTATTATTTTTTTTTTACACAGCTAATATCCTTTTACAGCTGTAGAGTCACGTCGGCAGGTTTACCTTACTGACGCGACTCAGGCTAATCCATGTTGAAGTAGGAGGCATCTTTCTATGTTGTTGGAGAAGCCGTTATTGGCCACCCCTCTCGTAATCTCACTTTGGATCTTTCAGTTTCCAACTGCACTATTGTGCAGTTACAGATGTCATCCCAATCAGCCGTAAAGTGCTGGACACTGCCGCTGTGGAGAGTGAGACGCATCCGCCGCCCAGACTGAGTGGGACGCAACCTCCGTGCTGAGCAGGATGCAGCCGCACGGATTACGCTGCCCGGCAAGGACCCCTGTAGCGAAGCTGGCAATGAAACGGACACCTATTGTTGTCCGTTTCTATGGTTACCAGACTTCGCTTTTGCACAAGGCAGCAACAATAGGTGTCCGTTTCAGCGCTACAGGGGTCCTTGCCGGGCAGCGTAATCAGTGCGGCTGCATCCTGCTCAGCACGGAGGTTGCGTCCCACTCAGTCTGGGCGGCGGATGCTAGCTGTGTAAAAAAAATAATAATAATCTGCCACAATACATGTTCCTAAGTATTATACACATACAAATAATATTATAGTGACAAAAATCAAAGAAATTAGCCATAGTGCCCCTTTAAGCAATATTAAGCATTTACAATATTAAGTGGATGGTTGAAACAAAGGAGGAATTTGGATACATTTTTCATCGGGGGGGGGGGGGGGGGGGGGGCTTGTAGTGCGAAAATGTATCCAAATACCTCCTTCATTTCACCCATTGACTTAATATTGTAAATGCTTAACCTCCCTGGCGGTGCATTTCTGTCTGGAATTAGGAGTCAGAAGCGGTACATTTTTTTCAAGATTTTTAGGCCTCAAATTCTTAAAGTCATAACTCACCAAAATATATCAGAACAAAAGCCTGGTAGACATTCTGCAAATAAATAAAAGACTGAAACACAAAATTGTTGAAATAATTACATTTATGAATAAACTTAAAACATTGTGAAACTGTACTAATAAGGCAAGCTGAGAGTAGTCAAAATCCAGGCAGACGTCGGTGCAGGCGGCAGGCAGAGAGTAGTCAAAATCCAGGCAGACGTCGGTGCAAGCGGCAGGCAGAGAGTAGTCAAAATCCAGGCAGACGTCGGGTGCAGGTGGCAGGCAGAGTAGTCAAAATCCAGGCAGAGGTTGATGCAGGCGGCAGGCAGAGAGTAGTCAAAATCCAGGCAGAGGTTGATGCAGGCGGTAGGCAGAGAGTAGTCAAAATCCAGGCAGAAGTTGATGTAGGCGGTAGGCAGAGAGTAGTCAAAATCCAGGCAGAGGTCAGTTCAGGCCGCAGGCTGAGAGTAGTCAAAATCCAGGCAAAATTCGTTAACAGTATGGGCTGGTTTACACGGACGACAGGCGGCGTTGGGGCGGCCGGGAAGACGCGGCGGCTAGCTGACCCTAGACTTCGCATGCGGCTTCTAGGGTCGGCCGAAACGACGCATTAAATCGGGATTGGAACGCCAAGCATCTGTGAAAACCAGCCCTAAGGCAGAAGCAAATATATATATATATATATATATATATATATATATATATATATATATATACACACATACAGTGGTGTGAAAAACTATTTACCCCCTTCCTGATTTCTTATTCTTTTGCATGTTTGTCACACTTAAATAATGTTTCTGCTCATCAAAAAACGTTAACTATTAGTCAAAGATGACCTAATTGAACACAAAATGCAGTTTTAAATGATGGTTTTTATTATTTAGTGAGAAAAAAAACCTCCAAATCTACATGGCTCTGTGTGAAAAAGTGATGGCCCCCCCTTGTTAAAAAATAACTTAACTGTGGTTTATCACACCTGAGTTCAATTTCTGTAGTCATCCCCAGGCCTGATTACTGCCACACCTGTTTCAATCAAGAAATCACTTAAATAGGAGCTATCTGACACAGAGAAGTAGACCAAAAGCACCTCAAAAGCTAGACATCATGCCAAGATCCAAAGAAATTCAGGAACAAATGAGAACAAAAGTACTGTAATTGAACTCTATCAGTCTGGTAAAGGTTATAAAGCCATTTCTAAAGCTTTGAGACTCCAGCAAACCACAGTGAGAGCCATTATCCACAAATGGCAAACACATGGAACAGTGATGAACCTTCCCAGGAGTGGCCGGCCGACCAAAATTACCCCAAGAGCGCAGAGAAAACTCATCCGAGAGGCCACAAAAGACCCCAGGACAACATCTAAAGAACTGCAGGCCTCACTTGCCTCAATTAAGGTCAGTGTTCACGACTCCACCATAAGAAAGAGACTGTGCAAAAACGGCCTGCATGGAAGATATCCAAGGCGCAAACCACTTTTAAGCAAAAAGAACATTAAGGCTCGTCTCAATTTTGCTAAAAAAAAAACATCTAAATGATTGCCAAGACTTTTGGGAAAACACCTTGTGGACCGACGAGACAAAAATTGAACTTTTTGGAAGGTGCGTGTCCCGTTACATCTGGCGTAGAAGTAACACAGCATTTCAGCAGAAGAACATCATACCAACAGTAAAATATGGTGGTGGTAGTGTGATGGTCTGGGGTTGTTTTGCTGCTTCAGGACCTGGACGGCTTGCTGTGACAGATGGAACCATAAATTCTACTGTCTGCCAAAAAATCCTGAAGGAGAATGTCCGGCCATCTGTTTGTCAATTCAAGCTGAAGCGATCTTGGGTGCTGTAGCAGGACAATGACCCAAAACACACCAGCAAATTCACCTCTGAATGGCTGAAGAAAAACAAAATGAAGACTTTGGAGAGGCCTAGTCAAAGTCCTGACCTGAATCCTATTAAGATGTTGTGGCATGACCTTAAAAAGGCGGTTCATGCTAGAAAACCCTCAAATAAAGCTGAATTACAACAATTCTGCAAAGATGAGTGGGCCAAAATTCCTCCAGAGCGCTGTAAAAGACTCGTTGCAAGTTATCGCAAACGCTTGATTGCAGTTATTGCTGCTCAGGGTGGCCCAACCAGTTATTAGGTTCAGGGGGCAATTTCTTTTTCACACAGGGCCATGTAGGTTTTGAGGTTTTTTTCTCACTAAATAATAAAAAAACATTATTTAAAACTGCATTTCGTGTTCAATCATGTTATCTTTGACTAATAGTTAACGGTTTTTGATGAGCAGAAACATTTAAGTGTGACAAACATGCAAAAGAATAAGAAATCAGGAAGGGGGCAAATAGTTTTCCACACCACTGCATATATATATATATATATATATATATATATATATATATATATATATATATATATATATATTTTATACACGTTCTTTTTAAGAAAAAGTTGAGGGGCACGTGTCATTGGCAGCCGGGTCCCGGACGGAAGAAGAGAGGACGTGAGGATCCCGGCGGCCATAGAGGACACTGATAGCCGGGGGACGGTGGGAGAAACCTGGCAGCCGGGTCCCCGCAATCAGAGCGGGAAGACGGGGATCCCAGCGGCTGAAGAATACACGCAGATAAGTGGGGGGAGAAGCCTGGCCAACGGGTCCCCGGTATCAGAGCGGGGTGATGGGGATTCCGGTGGCAGAAGTGGAGGTTGATAGGCTGGGGGAGAAGCATGGGTCCCACTGCACAGCACCGATCGCGCGCGGTACCCAGGCAGCCAATAGGAGCTGCGGATTTGGCCAGCCCTACCTGAGCTCGGGCTTACCGCTTCCAACTTCTGAAACTGAGCCTGAGTTCAGGTCGTGCTTACCTCCAGGGAGGTTAATATTGCTTAATATGCAGAACAGAGGGAGGGACTTGTAATGGAAGGAGAGGGTCATAAAACAGGGAGGGAAACTGTCTGTGGTCACGTGATAAAAACAAGGAACACCAAGAGCCCCAATAGTGTAATATGTACTGGTAAATGGTTACTAGATAGAGTAAATATTAATACTCACAAACCAGGGTTACCATTGGCCAACCACTGTAGAGGCAGGTGGGGAGATTTTCCTGACCCCACTCAGGAATAAGAAGTCGCTCTCTGTAGATGAGAAAAAGGGGGTTCAACCCTCCACCCAGGGTGGACTCAATATTATGCAGAACAGAGGTGCCAAAAGGGTAAAAGGAAGCTAAATGAGCTTAAAAACCAAATTCTTGGTAAATAGAGGAGGTAGTGGTGGACTTACCTCCTCCAAGTAGACACACGACGACTGTAGTAAAGACAGTCAATATATTTTATTTATGAACTCCAAATATGCCACGCATTTCGCAGGTTTGATCCCGCTTCATCAGGGAATAACAACGGAGCAATAGCATATGTGGTCAGTAGTGTATATAGTGTATATGTGGCTCTTTTGCTGACCACATATGCTATTGCTTCGTTGTTATTGCCTAATGAAGCAGAATCAAACCTGTGAAACGCGTTGCATATTTGGAGTTCATAAATAAAATATATTGACTGTCTTTACTACAGTCGTTGTGTGTCTACTTGGAGGAGGTAACTCTCACGTGCTGGTAATAACCTCCTCCTTCTACCCACAATCCTTTACTTCCAGCATCCAGAGCAGAAAAGTATTGCATGCAAATCATTAACAGCACACAACTACCGACCTTTTTTCGCACAATTTTCACATCCATATCGCTCCATTATCGCCTGCTACCGAACTCTCCTCTAACTATCCTCGCACAGTGGTGAATTGCAAAAAAAAAAATGTTAAATACTGCATGAGGTAAAATACTGGCCTTTTATCACTTACTAACTCTCCTCTGGTGAATTGAAGCCCATGTTGTGATCTAACATATATACAAACACATTCGCTCACTCTGCATAGGGCAGAATAGGATGCTTGGCAAAGGTGGATCTAGCATGTTAAAGGGAACCCGAGGTGAGAGTGATAAGGAGGCTGCCATATGCATTTCATTTTTAACAATACCGGTTGCCTGGTGATCTTTCTGATCCTGTGTCACTAATACTTTTAGCTGAACAAGCATATGCAGATCAGGTACTCTGACTGGTTATACTGGATTAGCCACATATGCTTGATCCAGGGTTTTCACTCATTCTATATGCCAGATGTCAACAGGATTGCCAGGCCAACTGGCATTGTTTACAAGGAAATAAATATGGCAGCCTCCATATCACACTTACCTCAGGTGTCCTTTAATATTGCAGCCAGACGCTCTCTTCTAGAAGGAATAACTCAGACTCCTCTTTCACAAAGTTTTCCACACTTTAATTCAGCTCATATTAAAATTAAAAACATATTGCACCATAGCGAGATACTGTTAAGCAACAGGTATTGCACTTATGGGTCAACACTCATAAGCATGTAACATCTGAGCAGCTGTCCAATCAGGCACTCTCAGGACTCGGATCGCGGCAGCATCCCGCTTAGATTTCCACTCCCACCGATGGCTAGACTCCTTGCTGCCTATAGATCGTCCAGTTACTTTCTGGTGATGTCAGGGCCATCTGGCTCCGCCCAACACTTTTCATCCAATAGGACTCATCAGGGGCTATGGAGCCAGAGCAGCAGGGATTACTTATACAGGCAGCGATACTTGAATTTCCATATACCCTCTTCCCCACACAGAAGGAACTGCCCTATTGGTCAGCTGTTCTAAGTGTACTGCACTGCTCACAATGCACCTAAAAACACTATGGTTATACTTCTGTCATTCAACCTATACTCTTAAGTCCTTATTAATCACAATATATATTTACATAGAACAGTGCTGTCCAACTTCACGGGCACGGAGGGCCGTTTTTTTTCCAGACCACATGGTGGAGGGCCGGCAGACCTCCGGACTCTGCTCAGATTGGCCGCAGATTCACCCACAAAATGCAGTCAGATCGGCTGCAGATTCGCCCACAAAATGCAGTCAGATTGGCTGCTACAATGTAATATTTACAGCCCCTCTCTGCTCCACTCCCCTCCCCTCGTTCCCCGTTACCCCGCTGCTGCCGCCGCCTCACCTCTCAGATCAGACCGGGCAGAAGCTAGCAACCAAACATCATCGGTCACGTCCAGCATTTAAAGTCCCCCGTGCGGCTGACATTCGCCGGTGTGGCTGGTTCTTATCTCCTGCCTGCTGCCGATCTGAGGTGAGGTGGCGGCAGCAGCATCGGGGGAACGAGCGGAGTGGAGGGGGGGGGTGCTGTAAATTTACATTATAGCAGCCGAGGAATGGGGGAAAAGATTTTTTTTTTTAAAAAAGTTCCCTCAGCTCTGGGGACTCGGGGGCTAACACTGCCACAGCAGGGGGGCCGCAGCAGAAGGCCTGGCGGGCCAGATGCGGGTCGCCAGTTGGACAGCACTGATATAGAATATAAAATAACCAATCCTTGCTAATTCATAACTGTACATGACCAATCGTACTATGCTGTCCTAGATAAATTGTGACTGGACGTATAAGACTACCCCCAACATTTCCAGTTAAAATGTAGAAGTTTGGTTATACTCGCCGTATAAGACTACCCCACAGTATGAGTGACGGGTGTCACTTGTCAGGCCTGGTCCGGGTGTCAGTGTCGGGTGTCAGGCAGAGTTGTAAATACCTCATTCTGCCGTCATCTGGTGAAAAGATAGATAGATTGCACTCTTGTTTAAAATAACTTCTTGTAATCACTTCTGGCGAGCAGCCGATCGCACGAGTAGCAGTGCAGCTTCCGGCGTCACCTGACTGGTGACATGTGCACTCCACTGATTACACTCATGCAGGGCTGTGTTGTGGGGCGCACACGTCACCAGTCAGGTGACGCCGGAAGCTGCACTGCTACCCGTGCGATCGACTGCTCACCAGAAGCGTTTACAAGAAGTTATTTTAAACAAGAGCGCAATCTATCTCTTTTCACCAGATGACGGCAGGATGAGGTATTTACAACTCTGCCTGACACCCGACACTGACACCCGGACCAGGCCTGACAAGTGACACCCGGCGTATAAGACGACTCCCGACTTTTCAGAAGATTTTTAAGGGTTAAAAAGTCGTCTTATACACCAGTATATACGGCATAATGGCTTGTCATAAAGTTATATAGGGCAGTAATATCTGCTAATGGACATAAGTGATGCACATCTCTTTTAGTGATGGGCGAACAGTGTTCGCCACTGTTCGGGTTCTGCAGAACATCACCCTGTTCGGGTGATGTTCGAGTTCGGCCGAACACCTGACGGTGCTCGGCCAAACCGTTCGGCCACATGGCCGAACTAAGAGCGCATGGCCGAACGTTCCCCGAACGTTCGGCTAGCGCTGTGATTGGCCGAACGGGTCACGTGGTTCGGGCCCGAACGCGCTCTGATTGGCCGAACGGTCACGTGGTTCGGGTAAATAAATACCCGAACCACGTCATATCTCCGCCATTTCTCTGTGGGTTTAGCTTTGGGTAGGCAGGCAGGGTAGTTCGCTCTCCAGCCACGCTAGCCAGGGTCCCCCCCAGTCATTGTGTGTCGCTGCTGGGAACAGTAGTACACCGCTCGCTCAGCCACACTATATAGCATTCTGTTTACTGCCACTCTGTGTACCTCGCTCAGCCACACTATATAGCATTCTGTTTACTGTTCTGTGTCTGCTGGGAATAGTAGTACACCGCTCGCTCAGCCACACTATATAGCATTCTGTTCACTGTTCTGTGTCTGCTGGGAATAGTGGTACACCGCTCGCTCAGCCACACTATATAGCATTCTGTTTACTGTTCTGTGTCTGCTGGGAATAGTGGTACACCGCTCGTTCAGCCACACTATATAGCATTCTGTTTACTGTTCTGTGTCTGCTGGGAATAGTGGTACACCGCTCGCTCACCCACACTATATAGCATTGTGTTTACTGTTCTGTGTCTGCTGGGAATAGTAGTACACCGCTCGCTCAGCCACACTATATAGCATTGTGTGTACTGCCACTCTGTGTACACGGCTCAGCCTGACTATATAGCATTGTGTGTACTGCCACTGTGCACCTCGCTCAGCCACGCTATATATAGCATTGTGTTTACTGCCACTCTGTGTACACCGCTCAGCCAGACTCTATAGCATTGTGTGTACTGCCACTCTGTGTACACCGCTCAGCCAGACTATATAGCATTGTGTGTACTGCCACTCTGTGTACACCGCTCAGCCAGACTATATACCATTGTTTACTGACACTCTGTGTACACCGCTCAGCCAGACTATATACCATTGTTTACTGACACTCTGTGTACACCGCTCAGCCAGACTATATACCATTGTTTACTGACACTCTGTGTACACCGCTCAGCCAGACTATATACCATTGTTTACTGACACTCTGTGTACACCGCTCAGCCAGACTATATACCATTGTTTACTGACACTCTGTGTACACCGCTCAGCCAGACTATATACCATTGTTTACTGACACTCGGTGTACACCGCTCAGCCAGACTATATACCATTGTTTACTGACACTCTGTGTACACCGCTCAGCCAGACTATATACCATTGTTTACTGACACTCTGTGTACACCGCTCAGCCAGACTATATACCATTGTTTACTGACACTCTGTGTACACCGCTCAGCCAGACTATATACCATTGTTTACTGACACTCTGTGTACACCGCTCAGCCAGACTATATACCATTGTTTACTGACACTCTGTGTACACCGCTCAGCCAGACTATATACCATTGTTTACTGACACTCGGTGTACACCGCTCAGCCAGACTATATACCATTGTTTACTGACACTCTGTGTACACCGCTCAGCCAGACTATATACCATTGTTTACTGACACTCTGTGTACACCGCTCAGCCAGACTATATACCATTGTTTACTGACACTCTGTGTACACCGCTCAGCCAGACTATATACCATTGTTTACTGACACTCTGTGTACACCGCTCAGCCAGACTATATACCATTGTTTACTGACACTCTGTGTACACCGCTCAGCCAGACTATATACCATTGTTTACTGACACTCTGTGTACACCGCTCAGCCAGACTATATACCATTGTTTACTGACACTCGGTGTACACCGCTCAGCCAGACTATATACCATTGTTTACTGACACTCTGTGTACACCGCTCAGCCAGACTATATACCATTGTTTACTGACACTCTGTGTACACCGCTCAGCCAGACTATATACCATTGTTTACTGCCACTCTGTGTACATGGCTCAGCCAGACTATATAGCATTGTGTGTACTGCCACTCTGTGTACACCGCTCAGCCAGACTATATAGCATTGTTCACTGCCACTCTGTGTACACGGCTCAGCCAGACTATATAGCATTGCGTACTCTGCCAGTCAGTGTGTATATTGCTGGGATCAGTAATACTCCACTCACCGTCAACCACTATATGAGCTCACCATGAGTTCCTCAGAGACCTCCGCTGTGAGCAGCACTCCCAACAACAGCAACAGCCAACGCCCCACGCAAGCTATAACATCCACCCCAGCAGCCAGTGGTCAGCAGCAGCCCTCCCCGGAGGAGAACGTTGTGTCCATCGGTCCGGCGCCAGAGCGATTAATGAGGGCTGCCATTGAGGGGATGATGGGGCCTGATGTGGAGGAGGAGGTCGGGCTCAGGCCAGCATCCCAAGTTAATGTTGAGGACGATGAGGGGTCTGTGACTGTGTCTGGGGATGTTGGGGTGGCAGAGGTGGTGGGTGGGTCAGACTCAGGAGAAGAGTTGTATGATGAGGATGATGATCGGGACCATCTGTATGTGCCTCAGAGTCCGACCCCGGAAAACATGTTGTATCGTGTGTTTAGGTACTAAAATCTGCGTTCCCAGTAGTGTTGGGCGAACAGTGTTCGCCACTGTTCGGGTGCTGCAGAACATCACCCCGTTCGGGGTGACTATATAGCAGACTATATAGCATTGTGTTTACTGCCACTCTGTGTACACGGCTCAGCCACACTATATAGCATTGTGTTTACTGCCACTCTTTGTCTGCTGGGAACAGTAGTACACCGCTCACCCGCCACTGTATAGCATTGTGCTCTGTGTCGCTGCTGGCAATAGTGGTACACCGCTCACCCACCACTGTATAGCATTTCTGTACTGCCACTGTACTGCTGCCAGTCAGCGTGTACTGTAAGGATAAGTGAAATGAGGAAGAAATCCGGTGAAAGAGGGAGGGGCAAGGGAAGAGGTGTTTCCCCTGACGGTTGTGCTGGGGAGCTGTACTCCACGGCGGCGGCCCCCCACAATGACATATGACGAGTTTGAGGAGATGGAAGAGGAGGGTATGGACAATGTGGACATAGACCCAGATTTTGTTTGTGAACGAGAACATCGCCGTCGTAGCAGCAGCACAGATGAGTCTGTTGAAGAACCCACTGCTGCACGAGTTCGCCTTGTGCCACAAGGTAGGCGGCGCGCAATTTCAGGCACCACAAGCGTGGAAGTTCAAGTGAGAGGCAAAAGAGGCGCAAACAGAAATCGCCAGCAAGGCAGGTGCTCCAAATTCTGGGCTTTCTTTGAAGACTGCACTGAGGATGTTACCATGGCGATTTGCAAGGTGTGCAAGACCCGCCTGAGCAGGGGGAAAAGTATTAACAACCTCTCCACCACCAGCATGAGCCGCCACATGCTATCCAAACATCCCACTCTGTGGGCAAACGCGGCAGGACAGGGTACCACCAGCAACACTGCCTCCCTTGGGTTCACCAGACTCACCACCAGACCCGCCTCAGCAGCAGCAGTAGCCCAGCCATTGCGTGGTTCAAAACATTCCAAAAAATCAGATGACGCTGACACTGTCACTTTCCGGAGTAGTGCTCTTGAGGTCTCCCAGTGTTCATCAAACACAACAACCAACAGCCCTTCGTTGTGCAGCCCTACGGTTCAGTTGTCTGTCTCGGAGATGTTTGAGCGCAAGAGGAAATTGCCAGCAAATGACCCCCGGGCCGTGGCAGTAAGAGCCAGCATAGCCAAGCTTCTGGCCTGCGAAATGCTGCCATATCGAGTGGTGGAGACAAACAGCTTCAAGGGCATGATGTCAGTGGCCATCCCACGTTACGTGGTTCCCAGCCGCTACCACTTTGCGCGCTCTGCAGTGCCTGAGTTGCATGAGCACGTGGTCAGCAAAATAACCCGAAGCTTGAAGAATGCCGTTGCCTGCAAGGTTCACGTATCCGCCTCTCCACAGAAAATGCAGACCGTCTGACTCAAATTAAAATGAATCAATCCTGGATTGGAAATGACTACGCAACACTCCAGGACCCCAACCAAGTAACATGACCAATGAACATCTGGGATGGTTTAGCGTTTCCGGTCCCTGTTTATTGAACCTCTCATCTGTATTACATTTATGACTGCATGGCGGCAAAAAGCATTGCTGCTATATCCGCACGCTTTTTGTCCTCATGCAAGGCCTGGGTTGTTGTGTCTCAAAAAGCATGGCCTTCTCCTCCTGCGCCTGCTCCTGTTCCATCACGTGTGCTGCTGCTGCTGGGTTAGCGTTTCCGGTCCCTGTTTATGGAACCTCTCATCTGTATTACATTTATGACTGCATGGCGGCAAAAAGCATTGCTATATCCGCACGCTTTTTGTCCTCATGCAAGGCCTGGGTTGCGTCTCAAAAAGCGTGGCCTTCTCCTCCTGCGCCTCCTCCTGTTCCATCACGTGTGCTCTGTGCTGCTGCTGCTGCTGGGTTAGCGTTACCGGTCCCTGTTTATTGAACCTCTCATCTGTATTACATTTATGACTGCATGGCGGCAAAAAGCATTGCTATATCCGCACGCTTTTTGTCCTCATGCAAGGCCTGGGTTGCGTCTCAAAAAGCGTGGCCTTCTCCTCCTGCGCCTCCTCCTGTTCCATCACGTGTGCTCTGTGCTGCTGCTGCTGCTGGGTTAGCGTTACCGGTCCCTGTTTATTGAACCTCTCATCTGTATTACATTTATGACTGCATGGCGGCAAAAAGCATTGCTATATCCGCACGCTTCTTGTCCTCATGCAAGGCCTGGGTTGTTGTGTCTCAAAGCGTAGCCTTCTCCTCCTGCGCCTCCTCCTGTTCCATCATGTGTGCTCTGTGCTGCTGCTGCTGCTGCTGGGTTAGCGTTACCGGTCCCTGTTTATTGAACCTCTTATCTTTATTACATTTATGACTGCATGGCGGTAAAAAGCATGCTATCTGCACGCTTCTTGTCCTCATGCAAGGCCTGGGTTGTTGTGTCTCAAAGCGTGGCCTTCTCCTCCTGCGCCTCCTCCTGTTCCGTCACGTGTGCTCTGTGCTGCTGCTGCTGCTGGGTTAGCGTTACCGGTCCCTGTTTATTGAGCCTCTTCTCTTTATTACATTTATGACTGCATGGCGGCAAAAAGCATTGCTGCTATATCCGCACGCTTCTTGTCCTCATGCAAGGCCTGGGTTGTTGTGTCTCAAAAAGCGTGGCCTTCTCCTCCTGCGCCTCCTCCTGTTCCATCACGTGTGCTGCTGCTGCTGCTGGGTTAGCGTTACCGGTCCCTGTTTATTGAACCTCTTATCTTTATTACATTTATGACTGCATGGCGGTAAAAAGCATGCTATCCGCACGCTTCTTGTCCTCATGCAAGGCCTGGGTTGTTGTGTCTCAAAAAGCGTGGCCTTCTCCTCCTGCGCCTCCTCCTGTTCCATCACGTGTGCTGCTGCTGCTGCTGGGTTAGCGTTACCGGTCCCTGTTTATGGAACCTCTTCTCTTTATTACATTTATGACTGCCTGGCGGTAAAAACCATGTTACCTGTGCAAAGAAACATGACATTTTCAGCATTTAAAAGACAATTTTTCCTTTGAAACTTTACAATCAATTTTCTCAAAAACTATAAGCTCTTTTTGCTAAATTTTTTTCCCTCTTGTACCCACTCCCAAGGTGCACATACCCTGTAAATTTGGGGTATGTAGCATGTAAGGAGGCTTTACAAAGCACAAAAGTTCGGGTCCCCATTGACTTCCATTATGTTCGGAGTTCGGGTCGAACACCCGAACATCGCGGCCATGTTCGGCCTGTTCGGCCCGAACCCGAACATCTAGATGTTCGCCCAACACTAATCTCTTTACCACAGTGTTCCCCAACCCTGTCCTCAAGTACCACCAACAGTGCATGTTTTGTGGAAATCCACAGAGGTAGTTAACCATTTAAGGACGACGCTAATTGAAATCTACGCCCTGTTTTGATGCTGTTGTAGCTGGCAGGGCATAGATTTCAACTCACCACTGCAGCTCACTCGCTCTGCTGTCTCAATAATGGCAGAGCCCTGTGAGCAGGTCAGGAGCCGATTTCATTGGTTCCTAACCCTGTCTATTAATGTTAGCAACTCCCATTTGCTTACAGTGATCACACGGTTAGAAGCCGATAAAAGCAACTCCTAACCGGCTCACAAGGAACTCTGCCGTCATAGAGAGGGCAGAGTGGGTGGCTAAAGTTCCCGACATGCGGCATGGATGGCGGTTGCAGCAGGTATGTGCAGCGATTAGTCTGTATTCCGCGGGTTTTTTACCAGCGGTCTCTGGTCCTTAAGGGGGCAGAGACCGCTGGTATGTAAGTGGTTAATCGACTCTGCTGAGACACTAATTACCTCACCTGTGACACTGTGTGGTTTTCTGCAACACATGTACTGTTGGTGGGCCTTGAGGACATGGTTGGGAACTCTGCATTACCAGATATGAATTAAAAAAAAATGTTATTTATCTTTACTATTTCATTTTTTATTTATATATGGTTAAGAAATGTGTAGGATTCAGGACAGCCAGGCAACTGGTATTTTTTAAAAGGAAATAAATATGGCAGCCTCCATATCCCTCTCTTTTCAGGTTGCCTTTAAGATTGCTGTGTGCGGGCAGCGCAGAGAAATTTTACAGGCACTAAGGGCAGGGAAGCACCGCCCGTTAATCAATTAGTTCCACGCATTACTATAGCAATGCACATGGCACTATTAGGGTAATGGGGGGTGCTCCCTCGGTGTTAGAACTGGTAACATTTCAGTGCACTGCCTGCACAAACCAATCTTACTGCAGTTTAGGGAATCGGGCCTTAGTCACATTTCCTGCTTTCAGTGCTATATTTTGTGACAGCAACTACAGTTCCTGCCGCTCTAGTGTGACATAGTTGTTATCTACTCCATTGAATAACATTAGTGACAGCAGCAGCTTAACATCTTAGTAGATACAACTTGTAGCAGCACTTGAATACCCCTGAATATAAACTGAGATTTGGTGCCAAAATATCGCATCTCGAGTTATATTTAGGACATTGCAGCATATGCACAGCGGAGCTTTCTTCCTCCAGTCTGCAACCACTGATGTCCTCCATGGCACTGTGACATCCCTCTAGGCATTTGGTCTTTCCACCTGCTTATATGCTGTAGCTACCTCTCCTATGTTCCCAATCACTGAGCTCCTCTTTTCAGCTGCCACCACCTCCTTTGTGTCTTCTGTCTCCATGGTTCCCCACTCTGCAGCCTCCAGCATCGCTCTGGTCCAGATACCCATTGCTTAAGTGTTATATTGATAAATGGTGATAGGGCAAGACTAGAGGTTTCAGCTAGTTTCAGCTCTGCAGAGTAGAGACTTGAAAATAATCAGTGCTGAGACTCGGATAAATGGAAGATATGCAACACTTGTGAGGTGGAGACAGCTGAAGGAGGGAGCCCAGCAACTGGGAATACCGAATAGGAAGCTATAGCGGCCTCTCTCCTGAACTCTCTACTGCATATTAACTACATAGTAGGTCAGGAAGCTGCCTAGATGGACCAGTGCTGATGGATAGACAGATGGGGGAAAACATTCCTGTGGGGGAAGGGGAACGATACTTGGCAGTCCACGCTCTGCATTGTACATTACGGGGGGGATCGTACTGGTGATGCGGAACCACTTGTGTGACAGTTGATGGGAAATCACTGTGTTGGCGGGAATGACAGAAGTGGAATAAAGGTCACCTTTAGTTATATGTGTTTATCCTCATGTAAAAATGGCGGTTGGGTTTATATTGAAGTATATTTTCTTGATATTTTGGCTATTGTGACAGGTGTACATTAAGTTAGCTGAAGATGACAAACTCCGATATGAAAAGGAAATGAAGGTTTGGGAAGACCAGATGATCAAGATTGGGCGACCCGATCTTATTCGATCTTCACGTAGAGTCATTCTTCTAGGTATAATATCTTCCAAAATGGGAGAAGCCATTAAGAAGAAACGTCCAAGAAAGCATGAAGAGCTTCCATGGTGGGCATTGAACAGTTCTCCATGAACAGACTACATGACTGCCTGAGATTGTACATTATAGCTGTGAGCAGCCTGCTTCCTTAACTAAGACTGTAACAAGCGGCACAGGGCCTGTGAAGAACTGAAACAACAGCTAGCCCATGTGCAGTTTAGTGGGCATTCCTGCCATGACAGTGCAATAACATTTTCACTTTCAAGGGACAATCACAACCTGTTTTGTCCAGCCTTTTCAGGCCATTCTCAGTCCACACCAAATGATTCATCGCCTTTCATTTCCGATATTTTTTTCTTTCGGTTTGTTAAATTACTACAGTTACTATTTTTTTATTGTTTTGTTTTTGTGGTTGACTAGCATTGAAAATACCAGCAGTATGCTTTCCTGTTTCTATACAAGGAATATAATGAGTGTCTATTCATTACACAGTGTGAGAACTGTTTTTGCTTCCAACTACACTGCACATAGCGGGAAGACCTTTGACCAGAATGACTGAAGGAGCTTATCAAGAGAACACGATAAAAGGAAGCACATTAAAAAACATTGGTGCATGGCGGTATCACCTGCATTGTGATGAGGAGTGCTCACCATATGGTGTGGTTGGAGGTGTTTTAGGATATGTATAAATTAGCATAAGCTTACATCAACACAGAATTATTTGCATTAACCTTGTAGGTAGCTGCTAGCACAAGCGCATAAGGTTAGCTCTAATCTAAATCACTATGTTGTGTTGTCAGAGCCCAGAGTAAAAAGTAGCTCATCCGTCCTGAGACAGGGAAGTGGCATCTGCCAGGACAGTTATCCTTTCTGCACCAAACGGGCGTAACAATAGACTCTGCAAAGGATGCAGCCGCAGGGAGGGGAGGGCAGAAGCCACAGGAGGCCCCGTCCTGAGAGACTGACAACTAAAGGCAAGGATAGGAAAAAAAATCTGCTCTCTGCACAACTGTTCTAAGGACTGCATCTGATTAGCCACTGATAACGAATCATACAAAGTTTTGTAGACTAAGATTTGTACAGTCCCTATTCAGTGTGAAGGGGGAGGGGGCCACATCCAAAGTTTTGCAAGGGGGGGGGGGGGCAGTGATCTCTAGTTACGCCCCTGGCACCAAACCTGGCATTCCAACATGGTGATTTGTATTGGGCCTTATTCTGTGCACTGCTGCTAGTGGCAGGTTCCCGGACCACCCTATCTGATGAGCATTTCTCATTGCAGTGCAGGTGACGCCGTAGCCCATTGATAACCTTAGTGAAGCTGGGAAGCAGCTCTCGGGTGGGTTTGGGGCAGTTTAGTGCACACCTTCCCCTTTGTTACAAGACTCTTATTTGGTTTGGCTCATGCACATTTGCTGTGACACTGGACAACATATTACCACCACGTTGTTTTAGAAAATGACAATTAAATACGTTGCTTAAAAAAATTAAAGGGAACACTTAAACAACATAGTGTAACTCTAAAGCCCCATCTACACGATACGATTCTTTGTACGATTTGATTACGATTCTATTTACGGTCCGATTAAATCCAACATGTCCGATCGGGATTCGTTTCGATTGTTTGATTTGCCATTGTTTTGCAATGGCAAATCGAATTGAATCGAATCGAATCCCGATGGAGGTGCTTCCAGGAGACAGGCCAGTACATCAGGAGATGTGTAGGAGGGCAACAACCCAACTGCAGGACTGCTACCTCTGACTTTATGCAAGGGGGAACAGAAGAAGCATTGCCAAAGAACTGCAAAATGACCTCCAAGGGGCCACAAATGTGCATGTGTCAAATCAAACGGTCAGAAACGGACTCCATGAGGGTGATATGAGGTGGGGTTGTGCTTACAGCTCAACACTGTGCAGGATGTTTAGCATTTGCTAGAGAACACCAAGATTGGCAAATTTGCCACTGGGGCAATGAAAGCAGGTTCACACTGAGCACATGTGACAGAATCTGGAGATGGCGCTGTGAACGTTCTGCTGCCTGCAACATCCTCCAGCATGACCAGTTTGGTGATGGGTCAGTAATGGTGTGGGTGGCATTTCTTTGGGGGGCTGCACAGCCCTCCATTGTGCTTGCCTGAGGTAGCCCGACTGCCATTATGTACCGAGATGAGATCCTTAGAACCACTGTGAGACCATATGCTGGTGCGGTTGGCTCTGGGTTCCTCCTAATGGAAGACAATGCTAGACCTCATGTGACTGGAGTGTGTCAGCAGTTCCTGCAAGACGAAGGCAATGATGCTATGGACTGGCCTGCTCTTTCCCGAGATCTGAATCCAATTGAGCACATGTGGGACATCATGTCTCGCTCTATCCACCAACGCCATGTTGCACCACAGACTGTCCAGGAGTTGGTGGATGCTTTAGTCCAGGTCTAGGAGGGGATCCCTCGGGAGACCATCCCCAAACTCACCAGGAGCATGCCCAGGCATTGTAGGGAGGTTATACAGTCATGGAGGACACACACACTACTGAGCCTCATTTTGTCTTGTTTTTACGACATTACATCAAAAGTGGATTAGCCTGTAGTGCTTTTTTTCTACTTTAACTTTGAGTGGGACTCTAAATCTAGACCTCCATGGGATGATAAATTTGATTTCCATTGATAATTTTTGTGTGATTTTGTTGTCAGCACATTCAACTGTAAAGTGTTTAACCACTTGAGGACCGTGGGCTTTACCCCCCTTAAGGACCAGGCACTTTTTTTCCATTCCGACCACTGCAGCTTTCTCGGTTTATTGCTCGCTCATACAACCTACCACCTAAATAAATTTTGGCTCCTTTTCTTGTCACTAATACAGCTTTCCTTTGGTGCTATTTGATTGCTGCTGCGATTTTTACTTTTTATTATATTCATCAAAAAAGACACGAATTTTGGCCCAAAAAAATATTTTTTTAACTTTCTGTGCTGACATTTTTCAAATAAAGTAAAATTTCTGTATACATGCAGCGCGAAAAATGTGGACAAACATGTTTTTGATTAAAAAAAACCCCATTCAGTGTATATTTATTGGTTTGGGTAAAAGTTATAGCGTTTACAAACTATGGTGCAAAAAGTGACTTTTCAAGCATCTCTGACTTTTCTGACCCCCTGTTATGTTTCATGAGGGGCTAGAATTCCAGGATAGTATAAATACCCCCCAAATGACCCCATTTTGGAAAGAAGACATCCCAAAGTATTCACTGAGAGGCATAGTGAGTTCATAGAAATTATTTTTTTGTCACAAGTAAGCGGAAAATGACACTTTGTGACAAACAAAAAAAAAGTTTCCATTTCTTCTAACTTGCGACCAAAAAAAAAAATGAAATTTGCCACGGACTCACCATGCCCCTCTCTGAATACCTTGAGGTGTCTACTTTCCAAAATGGGGTCATTTGTGGGGTGTGTTTACTGTCCTCACATTTTGGGGGGTGCTAATTTGTAAGCACCCCTGTAAAGCCTAAAGGTGCTCATTGGACTTTGGGCCCCTTAGCGCAGTTAGGCTGCAAAAAAGTGCCACACATGTGGTATTGCCGTACTTAGTAGCAGTAGTATAATGTGTTTTGGGGTGTATTTTTACACATACCGATGCTGGGTGGGAGAAATATCTCTGTAAATGACAATTTTTTTTTTTTTTTTTTTTTACACACAATTGTCCATTTACAGAGATCTTTCTCCCACTCACCATGGGTATGTGTAAAAATACACCCCAAAACACATTGTACTACTTCTCCTGAGTACGGCGATACCACATGTGTGGCACTTTTTTGCACCCTAACTGCGCTAAGGGGCCAAAAGTCCAATGAGTACCTTTAGGATTTCACAGATCATTTTGAGAAATTTCGTTTCAAGACTACTCCTCACGGTTTAGGGCCCCTAAAATGCCAGGGCAGTGTAGGAACCCCACAAATGACCCCATTTTAGAAAGAAGACACCCAAAGGTATTCCGTTAGTAGTACGGTGAGTTCATAGAAGATTTGATTTTTTTGTCACAAGTTAGCGGAAATTGGTTTTTGTTTTTTTTCACAAACTTGTGACAAAAAATAAAATCTTCTATGAACTCACCGTACTACTAACAGAATACCTTGGGGTGTCTTCTTTCTAAAATGGAGTCATTTGTGGGGTTCCTATACTGTCCTGGCATTTTAGGGGCCCTAAACCGTGAGGAGTAGTCTTGAACCCAAATGTCGCAAAATGACCTGTGAAATCCTAAAGGTACTCATTGGACTTTGGGCCCCTTAGCGCAGTTAGGGTGCAAAAAAGTGCCACACATGTGGTATCGCCGTACTCGGGAGGAGTAGTACAATGTGTTTTGGGGTGTATTTTTACACATACCCATGCTGGGTGGGAGAAATAACTCTGTGCATGGACAATTGTGTGTAAAAAAAAATCAAAAGATTGTCATTTACAGAGGTATTTCTCCCACCCAGCATGGGTATGTGTAAAAATACACCCCAAAACACATTATACTACTTCTCCCGAGTACGGCGATACTACATGTGTGGCACTTTTTTGCACCCTAACTGCGCTAAGGGGCCCAAAGTCCAATGTGTACCTTTAGGATTTCACAGGTCATTTTTGTTTCAAGACTACTCCTCACGGTTTAGGGCCCCTAAAATGCCAGGGCAGTATAGGAACCCCACTAATGACCCCATTTTAGAAAGAAGACACCCCAAGGTATTCCGTTAGGAGTATGGTGAGTTCATAGAAGTTTTTATTTTTTTGTCACAAGTTAGCGGAAATTGATTTTAATTGTTTTTTTTCACAAAGTGTCATTTTCCGCTAACTTGTGACAAAAAATAAAATCTTCTATGAACTCACCATACTCCTAACGGAATACCTTTGGGTGTCTTCTTTCTAGAATGGGGTCATTTGTGGGGTTCCTATACTGCCCTGGCATTTTAGGGGCCCTAAACCGTGAGGAGTAGTCTTGAAACCAAATGTCGCAAAATGACCTGTGAAATCCTAAAGGTACTCATTGGACTTTGGGCCCCTTAGCGTACTTACGGTGTAAAAAAGTGTCACACATGTGGTACCGCCGTACTCAGGAGAAGTAGTATAATGTGTTTTGGGGTGTATTTTTACACATACCCATGCTGGGTGGGAGAAAAATCTCTGTAAATGACAATTGTTTGATTTTTTTTTTTTTACACACAATTGTCCATTTACAGAGAGATTTCTCCCACCCAGCATGGGTATGTGTAAAAATACACCCCAAAACACATTATACTACTTCTCCTGAGTACGGCGATACCACATGTGTGACACTTTTTTGCAGCCTAGGTGCGCTAAGGGGCCCAACGTCCTATTCACAGGTCATTTTGAGGCATTTGTTTTCTAGACTACTCCTCACGGTTTAGGGCCCCTAAAATGCCAGGGCAGTATAGGAACCCCACAAGTGACCCCATTTTAGAAAGAAGACACCCCGAGGTATTCCGTTAGGTGTATGGCGAGTTCATAGAAGATTTTATTTTTTGTCACAAGTTAGTGAAAAATGACACTTTGTGAAAAAAACCCAATAAAAATCAATTTCCGCTAACTTTTGACAAAAAATAAAATCTTCTATGAACTCGTCATACACCTAACAGAATACCTTGGGGTGTCTTTTTTTCTAAAATGGGGTCACTTGTGGGGTTCCTATACCGCCCTGGCATTTTACGGGCCCAAAACCGTGAGTAGTCTGGAAACCAAATGTCTCAAAATGACTGTTCAGGGGTATAAGCATCTGCAAATTTTGATGACAGGTGGTCTATGAGGGGGCGAATTTTGTGGAACCGGTCATAAGCAGGGTGGCCTTTTAGATGACAGGTTGTATTGGGCCTGATCTGATGGATAGGAGTGCTAGGGGGGTGACAGGAGGTGATTGATGGGTGTCTCAGGGGGTGGTTAGAGGGGAAAATAGATGCAATCAATGCACTGGGGAGGTGATCGGAAGGGGGTCTGAGGGGGATCTGAGGGTTTGGCCGACACGGGGCAAATTAGGGCCTGATCTGATGGGTAGGTGTGCTAGGGGGTGACAGGAGGTGATTGATGGGTGTCTCAAGGTGTGATTAGAGGGGGGAATAGATGCAAGCAATGCACTGGCGAGGTGATCAGGGCTGGGGTCTGAGGGCATTCTGAGGGTGTGGGCGGGTGATTGAGTGCCCTAGGGGCAGATAGGGGTCTAATCTGATAGGTAGCAGTGACAGGGGGTGATTGATGGGTAATTAGTGGGTGTTTAGGGTAGAGAACAGATGTGAACACTGCACTTGGGAGGTGATCGGACGTCGGATCTGCGGGCGATCTATTGGTGTGGGTGGGTGATCAGATTGCCCGCAAGGGACAGGTTAGGGGCTGATTGATGGGTGGCAGTGCCAGGGGGTGATTGATGGGTGGCAGTGCCAGGGGGTGATTGATGGGTGGCAGTGACAGGGGGTGATTGATGGGTGGCAGTGACAGGGGGTGATTGATGGGTGATTGACAGGTGATCATTGGGTTATTACAGGGAAGAACAGATGTAACTAATGCACTGGCGAATTGATAAGGGGGGGGGGGGGGGTCTGAGGGCAATCTGAGCGTGTAGGCGGGTGATTGGGTGCCCGCAAGGGGCAGATTAGGGTCTGATCTGATGGGTAACAGTGACAGGTGGTGATAGGGGGTGATTGATGGGTAATTAGTGGGTGTTTAGGGTAGAGAGCAGATGTAAACATTGCACTTGGGAGGTGATCTGACGTCGGATCTGCGGGCGATCTATTGGTGTGGGTGGGTGATCAGATTGTCCGCAAGGGGCAGGTTAGGGGCTGATTGATGGGTGGCAGTGACGGGGTGATTGATTGGTGATTGACAGGTGATCAGGGGGATAGAGGTATACAGTACACAGGGGGGGGGGGTCTGCGGAGAATCTGAGGGGTGGGGGGTGATCAGGAGTCCCCAGGGGGCAGTTTAGGGTTAAAAAAAAAATAGCGTTGACAGATAGTGACAGGGAGTGATTGATGGGTGATTAGGGGGGTGATTGGGTGTGAACAGGGGTCTGGGGGGTGGGCAGGGGGGGGGGTCTGAGGGGTGCTGTGGGCAATCAGGGGGCAGGGGGGGGAGATCAGTGTGCTTGGGTGCAGACTAGGGTGGCTGCAGCCTGCCCTGGTGGTCCCTCGGACACTGGGACCACCAGGGCAGGAGGCAGCCTGTATAATACACTTTGTAAACATTAGTTTGCGGCGATCGTGGGGTTAACATCCCGCCGGGATGACGCGATCGCTCCGCCCATGCCCCTAAAAGGACCGCCGCCTCTGTGGGTGAGCTGGTCCTTGCGGGCTCCACTTCCCAGCCGCCCCTGTGCGTTAGGCGGTCGGGAAGTGGTTAATAAGTATATTTCATTTATTAAGATCTAGGATGTCTTATTTTTGTGTTTCCTTTATTATTTTCGAGCAGTGTACATTACTTTTGAATGATAAGGCTTTGTTTGTAGAAGTTAAATCATAATCCCAGCCAGGGCACTATTTGCATGGAATTTGTATGTTCTCCTCACGTCTGTATGGCTTTCCACTGGGCACTCTGGTTTCCTCCCCCATCCCAAAAACAAACAGATAATTTAATTGGCTTGCCCCTTAATTGGCGCCTAAACTACGATGCGTACACTGCATGATATGTACTGTACATCGACATACGACTATGGTAGGGATATGATTGTGAGCCCCTCTAAAGGACAGTTAAGTGACAAGACAGTATACTCTTTACAACGCTGCGGAAGATGTTGCTGTTATATAAATACTAAATCAAACTGTTATGGATTCCATAATCACAGTATTTTAAAAGAGGGTATTGGACTAGTTATAGTGACGATTAGTGCTTTTGTGATTACCTAATGGCGCGATCCATGAATTGTTGAAACCCTTGAATGGAATCACATTTTCCAAATGGCAGGTCATTTGAACCTAGCTTTGGCTGCCAAGCTGGGGCTATATGCAATGTGCATCTGGTGTGGTTCTGCAGAACCATAAGGTAGGTGCATTGCTCACAAGCTGGAAATGTTTGTGAAGCTTCAGGTTGCCCGCCAGTTTCTGCAGACATCTGAGGCCCAGGGAAATAGAAAGCACTAGGTAGCCACAGAACCAAAGCTGTGGAGTCAGAGTCAAGAAGTCTTGAGTTTGAGCATTTTTTGGGTACCTGGATTTGGAGTCGATGGTTTCATAAACTGAGGAGTTGGATGATCTTTGTACAGACTTCAGAGACTGCCAATTGTTAAAGTAGGAGTCCGCTGTGAACACCCTGTTCACTTTTGGGTGATAGCTTTGCTATGACAACGTCAAGCACTGTTTGATCATCAGTGAATTTACTATGCATTATAGCCCCATTATAAATATGATGATATGCACTTTCATCTTACAGTAGCAACAGATAACTAATGATAATTAGAGATGGGCCGAAGTATTCGCCAGCCGAATACTGTGCCGTGAAGAACAAGTATTCACATTGAATGCATGGTGGATTTAATCCGCCCCCTGTACATCATCATTAAATTAAACTTTGACCCCTTACCTCAGTCAGCAGACGCATGCCAGCCAATCAGGTAGCAAACCCTCCTGGACCCGCCCCCTATAAAAACGCCAGGACGGCAGCCAGACTTATTCTGTGGCTGCCGAGTTAGTGAAAGCAGGGAGAGAGCTGCTGGAGATAGGGAAAACATTAGCTAGGTCTCTATTCTGTGTCACCACTGCCTTGCTTTTCAGGACTGGTACTAGTATAGGTTGTGTTTGTATAGCGTCCTGGCTCCTCCTGAGTTAGCATCGAAGGGCCCTTCTCAGGGCTGCTATATATACACATAGGTTGTATTTATACAGACTTCTGACTCCTGACTGAGCACCAAAGGGCCTAACTTGTGTTTGTACAGTGTCCTGACTGAGCATCCAGTGTCTACTGAGGTGCACGTCACACACGGGTGCACACTCCTTGTGAGTTTGTGTACAGAATACACCCCAAGATCATAAGTGCTATTCTAGTTCTATTTTGATTGTGTCATATCGCAGACCTCTGCGTCCAGTCACTGTCTAGTATTGAGGTGCACGTCGCAGTCAGACGTGCGCACTCTCCTAGTGACTCCATCTACAGAATACACTGCATGGTCAGAAGTGCGCTTCTAGTTCTGTTTTGATTGTGTCATACCGCAGCCCTCTGCATCTCACTGTCTGGTCTATATTGAGGTGCACGTCACAGTCGGATATGCGCACACTCCTAGTGACTTAGTGTACAGAATACACCGCAAGATCATAAGTGCTATTCTCCTTTTTGCATTTTAATTGTGTTATATATTGCAGACCTCTGTAAAGTGATCCAATTCCTCCTCACTGGCGGGGTCTTTTTGTTGTAACTTTTAATATTGTGTAAAAAAAAAAAAAAGACAGGCAGAGGTAGGCCACACTTTAGAGGTCCTGCCGGTGTGATTTCCTGTGGTCCTAGAATGATGCCCAGTGATCAGGGGCCACATACCATTTCCTGTGGTCCTAGAATGATGCCCAGTGTTCAGGGGCCAACGTACCCTGAACTCCTCAAATGCTGAGGAAGTAGTTGACTGGCTTACACAGCAAACCCCATCTTCTGTTGCATTCTCTCAGAACCTTGACCCACCATCCTCCTCTTGCTCTGATTCGAGCACCCCAGGAGTTACCACACTTGCCTGGCCACCACTAGTTCCACAGCCGCTGCACTTGATGTGTCAGAAGAGTTATTCACACATCAGTTTGAGGAAATTACTGATGCGCAAGCATTATTGCCAGAAAATGCAGGAGATAATGATGTTGCACCACCTGATATGTCTCAGTCAGGCGTTATTACACACATGGACGTAAGGTGTCATGATGATGATGATGATGTACCTGCTGCTGGTGCCTATTGTGAGTTGTCAGAAACAAGCAAAGCAGCTGATGATGATGACGATGACGATGTATACATGGGCGTGACGTGGGTACACACGAGAAGAGATTTAGAAGAGGGGAAGAGTTCAGATGGGGAGACAGAGAGGAGGTGGAGACTAGTTGGAAACAAGCAGAGAGTGTCACAAAGAGCTAGTGGCACTTCAACAAAGCATGTATCGGTGCCTGGGGTCAGCTAGCCAACCTGCCCACCAACTTGTGCTGTTACTATCACCACCATCACCAGAATGGCGTCATCCCAAAGCTTACCAGTGTGGCAATTTTTTTGTGTGTCTGCCTCTGACAACAGCAAAGCCATTTGTAACCTGTGCCACAAAACTCTGAGTCGTGGGAAGTCTAACACCCACCTAGGCACAACAGTTTTGCAAAAGCAACCAAGCTCCAAATACCCATGCCAATGGGAGCAACACACAAGGAGGAGCAGCGCCCAAAGTCAAAGCCACCCTCCCCTGGTCCAGCTTCTTAAGCCACATCAACCTCTGCTTTACTTGTCCCTTCGAAGCCACCCTCCACAGTTCCTGCTCATCTGTCCACAGTCAGGATTCTGTAATGGAAATTTTCGAGCAGAAGAAGCCGATGTCTCTGAGTCACCCTGTTGCCCAGCGTCTGACAGCTGGTTTGTCGGAACGGTTAGCCCGCCAACTGTTACCATACAAGCTGGTGGAGTCTGAGGTCTTTAAAAAAATTGTTGCGATTGGGACACTGCAGTGGAAGGTACCCAGTAAACTTATTTTTCCAGAAAGGCAATCCCCAACCTGTAACGTAATGTGGAAAGCCAAGTCAAGGCATCTCTGGCACACTGTGTTGGGGCAAGCGTTCATCTGACCACTGATAACTGATCTGCATAGCACGGTCAGGGCAGGTATATAACCTACACCACACATTGGGTAAACCTGCTGACCGCTGCCAAGCATGGAATGCATGGCTCTGCAGTGGAGTTGGTGACACTACCACGGATGGCAGGCAGGCCTGCTGGCGTCTTCTCCTCCTCCTCCATCCTCTTCGCTGTCGTCCTTGGCTGAGTCATCCTCTACTGCTGCTGCTGCACTCTCCTCTAGAACTGCACACCCCCAGCTCCCCAGGGCTTATTCCACATCCCAGGTTCGACGGTGTCATGCTGTGCTGGGCCTGACTTGCCTGCAAGCCGAGAGTCACACTGGACAAGCACTCCTGGCTGCTCTGAACAAACAAGTGGATCAGTGGCTGACCCCGCACACACTGGAGATCAACAAAGTGGTGTGTGACTACGGAATCAATCTGTTGGCGGCATTGAATTTGGAAACGTTAACACGTGCTAACACAACACGTTATCACAACACTTTTTGTCTAAGTACCCAGGCTTACAGGATGCCCTCAAGCAGTCCAGGAAGGTGTGTGGCCATTAGAGATGGCCCGGCAGGTAGTTCGCGCGAACACCAGCTCTTTGTGTCCGCGGCGAGAGGCGGATTTCTTTGAAAAAGTTTGCATTTACATTATGCCCATAGACTTTAATGCCAGGTGAGCGCCTGCCGACTTTAGCGGTTACTAGCAAAGCCCCCTTAAATGCCAGAAACACCAAATTTGCAGGGTATGTGGAGGGGGACAGTGACTACAAGAGGAAAAAAAATTCAAAAAGACCTTATAGTTTTTGAGAAAATAGATTTTAAAGTTCTTCTTCTGACCGTGGGAAAATTAAACGGCCGCAGAGTTCAGCGGTTACTACAAGAGGAAAAAAAAAACATTTTCAAAAAGAACTTATACTTTTGAGAAAATCGATTTCAAAATTTCAAAGGAAAAATGTATACTTTTAAATGCGGTAAATGACCGTTCTTAGTGAAACAAACCCCGCCGACTTTAGAGGTTAATAGCAAAGCCCCCTTACATCCCAGAAATACCAAATTTAGTGGGAAAAAATATTATTTTCCTATTTTTAATTTTTCTTTTTCCAGAGTGTGGGAATTTTTTTTTTAAAAAGACGTAGGGTTCCCCCCTCCCGAGCCTCTGTAACCTCTTGTCCCCCATACAGGCTAGGATAGCCAGAATGCGCAGCCCTAGCCGACTGGGGCTTCGCACCCTGAGCTATACCAGCCCCCATGTTCCAATATCTTCTGATAGGTCCCACGCTAATATCCTCTATCTTCCGATCTTCAAGTTGATTAAGATCTTTGCCGACCCGCCGCCACACACGCCGCAGCTTTTAGCTATACTAAGTATAGCTGCAAGTGCATCCGCCTATGCGGATGCATTGCCGCCGGCTCCCGCTATCCTCCCTGCCCCCCTACCTGTCACTCTCACCCATGCTGGCACCCAGTGCACCTATGTGTGCCAGCATGGGTGAGGGTGAGAGGCAGGGAGGACAGCGAGAGCTGACGGCAATGCGTCCGCAAAGGACGCTCTTTCAGCTATACTAAGTATAGCTGAGAGAAAAGCAACTTTAAATTTCCCTCCAAATCTCCCTATTGGTTCCTTATCGACCAATGGGGATCAGAATATACATATATGCGAAAGTTTGGACAACCTTTGGTAATCATCATGATTTTCCTGTATAAATCGTTGGTTGTTAAGAGGAACTGTCCCAAAAATCTTAAAATTTAAAACACATACAAATAAGTACATACCGTATATACTCGCAAGCAAGCCGAATTTTTGACCCCCCAAAAGTGGGCCAAAAGTTGGGGGGTCGGCTTGCTTGCGAGTCATGGGTGGGTGGGTAGGTGCTGTCCCTCCCCGCTCCCCCCGCGGCCGCCGCTGCTATTACCTTAGGCGGCGCCGCTTCCTCTATCCCCGTCCTCCTCCGGTAACTACTAATTCACAGCAGCGCGCCCCTCGCTGCTGTGATGACAGAGGAAACCATAGAGAGCGGCCGTTACTATGGGAACCGCTCTCTATGGTTTCCCGCGTCATCACAGCAGCGAGGGGCGTGCTGCTGTGAATTAGTTACCGGAGGAGGACGGGGATAGAGGAAGCGGCGCCGCCTAAGGTAATAGCAGCGGCGGCCGCGGGGGGAGCGGGGAGGGACAGCACCTACCCACCCACCTACCCATACTGGGGCACTATGCTAGCTATATGGGGCGCTATGCTAGCTATACTGGGGCACTATACTGACTATACTGGGGCACTATACAAGCTATACTGGGGCACTATACTAGCTATAATGGGGCACTATACTAGCTATAATGGGGCACTATACTAGCTATAACAGTGTTCTCCCCAGGATCAGTCAAGTGGGCGCGCCGCCCGGGTAAAATCAATTACCGCCCGGCTGCCTGCGGTCCCATCAGCACGTGGCCGGGTATCGCACTGGGTAGCAAAAACCAGCGCTGCTCCCGAATGTGCACAGAGCAGTGCTGCAGAGTAGCATAGTCGTCGTTATCCGTAGCGTGTCCATCCCCCTCCTGCACATACAGGCTCTAAGCAGAGAAGTTTTCACTCACTGCTCCTCGCCGTTCGGGTTATCCTGCTTGCCTGTCACCGGCTCATATGTATGATGCCCTCTGGTGGCGAGGCGCCACAGCATAGCGACATAGATGTGAGTCGGTGACAGGCAAAGCAGGGGAACCCGAACGGCGAGGAGCGGTGAGTGAAAACTTCTCTGCTAATAGAGCCCGTATGTGCAGGAGGGGGACGGACACGCTGCTGATAAGGACTACACTCTGTCTGCTACTCTGCTCTGTCGGAGGATGTTTGAAAACTCGGGGGGAGGGGACATTAACACATCAACTCACTGAGCTGAGATTGTGTTAGCACGATTCTGCCCGGCATTTGGCTGAGGGGGCAATCGGGGGTCAGGGTTGCACTACAAATATGTCTGGGTCACTCAGGGGGGGGGAGGGGTCCAGGCTGCTATGGATCTCATGGCTGGAGCAGCAGATGAGTCAGTGGAGCTGTGAGAAGCTACATGCACAGCTTGATGATACTCCTGACACTGACATGCTGTTGTAGCAATGTGTTCAAAATAAGAAAGATGTCATCAATGCTGTGTGCATACCTGAACCACAGATATACCAATGCAGTGTTCTCCCCAGGATCAAACAGGTGGGCGGCCCTGGTAAAATCAATTACTGCCCGGCGGGCTGCGTTCCCAGCTGCCATCACCGGCCAGCTATCGCGCACGATGCTCCTGAATCTGCACAGCTCTGTGCACGAGATCTCGCGCTTCCCGGCGAGCTTGTGCAGTCACAGTCTCAGCGGTAGTAAGAGGCGGGACCAGCGCCCGAGGCTAAGCCGACAAGCTGTCATCGTGCACGGCCGACAAGCTGTCATCGTGCACGGACACTACTGTCAAGCCTGTAAGTATCCGCATCCGCCACCTACCCCCCTAATGTGCAATGTGCCCCCGCCCCTATACTTTACCTGTCCGTGTGCACCGCTAGCTCCAGGCTGCGTCCATCATCCATACACATGCCCCACGTGGCTGCCAGCGTGCATATGGGCGCATGTGTGGGACATAATTAGAGCATATTTTATTTTCCACACCACCAAATTTCCCCGTGCCGCCCCACCCGGCTACTTTTTCATGCCACCCGGCTGGAAAAAAATCCTGGGGAGGACACTGTATAATGGGGCACTATACTGGCTATACTGAGCACTATACTAGCTATACTGAGCACTATACTAGCTATACTGAGCACTATGCTAGCTATACTGAGCACTATGCTAGCTATACTGAGCACTATACTAGCTAAACTGGGGCATTTCACTAGCTATACTGAGCACTATACTGGCTATACTGAGCACTATACTGGCTATACTGAGCACTATACTGGCTATACTGAGCACTATACTAGCTAAACTGGGGCACTTCACTAGCTATACTGAGCACTATACTAGCTATACTGAGCACTATACTAGCTATACTGAGCACTATACTAGCTATACTGAGCACTATACTGAGCACTATACTAGCGATACTGAGCACTATACTAGCTATACTGGGGCATTTTACTAGCTATACTGAGCACTACCTACCTATACTGGGCACTATACTAGCTATACTGAGGCACTACCTACCCATACTGGGCACTATACTAGCTATACTGGGACATACTGGGGGGATCACGCGGCCAGCGTTTCCTACCCCCGGCTTATATGAGGGTCAATCATTTTTTCCTGTTTTTTGGGGTAAAAGTGGGGGGGGGGGGGGGTCGGCTTACATGCGGGTCGGCTTGCTTGCGAGTATATACGGTAAGTACATTTCTCCCAGAGTAAAATGAGCCATAAATTAATTACTTTTCTCCTATGTTCTTGTCACTTACAATAGGAAGTAGAAATCTGTAATTACCGACAGATTTTGGGCTAGCCCATCTTCTCATAGGGGGTTCTCATGGTTTTATTTATTTTTAAAAGCACTTTGTGAATGGCAGTTGCTCCGTCCAACTGCCAAAAT